>NW_027473901.1:0-123721 GCF_050947335.1 Megachile rotundata
CTTTTTACTCTTATTATTATCAATCTAACTCATATTATTAACCATATTATGCAGATATGATCGATAGAACAACAACTACTATACTCATTACTCTTATTATTATCAATCTAACTCATATTATTAGCCACATTATGCTTATATGATCGATAGAACGACAATTACTATACTTATTACTCTTATTATTATCAAACTAACTCATATTATTAGCCATATTATGCTTATATGATGGATAGAACGACAATTACTATACTTATTACTCTTATTATTATCAATCTAACTCATATTATTAGCCATATTATGCTTATATGATCGATAGAACGAAAATTACTCTACTTATTACTCTTATTATTATCAATCTAACTCATATTATTAGCCATATTATGCTTATATGATCGATAGGACGACAATTACTATACTTATTACTCTTATTATTATCAATCTAACTCATATTATTAGCCATATTATGCTTATATGATCGATAGGACGACAATTACTATACTTGTTATTCTTATTTTTATCAACCTAACTCATATTATTAACCATGTTATGCAAATATGACCGATAGAATGGCAATTACTATACTTATTACTCCTATTATTATCAATCTAACTCATATTATTAGCCATATTGTGCTTATGTGATCGACAGAACGACAATCACTATACTTATTACACTCACTGTTATCAATCTAACTCATATTATTAACCATATTACGCAAATATGATCGATAGAACGACAATTACTATACTTTTTACTCTTATTATTATCAATCTAACTCATATTATTAACCATATTATGCAGATATGATCGATAGAACAACAACTACTATACTCATTACTCTTATTATTATCAATCTAACTCATATTATTAGCCATATTATGCTTATATGATCGATAGAACGACAATTACTATACTCATTACTCTTATTATTTTCAATCTAACTCATATTATTAGCCACATTATGCTTATATGATCGATAGAACGACAATTACTATACTTATTACTCTTATTATTATCAAACTAACTCATATTATTAGCCATATTATGCTTATATGATGGATAGAACGACAATTACTATACTTATTACTCTTATTATTATCAACCTAACTCATATTATTAGCCATATTATGCTTATATGATCGGTAGAACGATAATTACTATACTTTTTACTCTTATTATTATTAATCTAACACATATTATTAACCATATTATGCTTATATGATCGGTAGAACGATAATTACTATACTTATTACTCTTACTATTATTAATCTAACTCATATTATTAGCCATATTATGCTTATATGATCGATAGGACGACAATTACTATACTTGTTATTCTTATTTTTATCAACCTAACTCATATTATTAACCATGTTATGCAAATATGACCGATAGAATGACAATTACTATACTTATTACTCCTATTATTATCAATCTAACTCATATTATTAGCCATATTGTGCTTATGTGATCGACAGAACGACAATCACTATACTTATTACACTCACTGTTATCAATCTAACTCATATTATTAACCATATTACGCAAATATGATCGATAGAACGACAATTACTATACTTTTTACTCTCATTACTATCAATCTAACTCATATTATTAGCCATATTATGCTTATATGATCGGTACAACGATAATTACTATACTTATTACTCTTATTATTATCAATTTGACTGATATTATTAGCCACATTATGCTCGTATGATCGGTGGAACGATAATTACTATACTTATTACTCTTATTATTATCAATCTAACTCATATTATTAGCCATATTATGCTTATATGATCGGTAGAAGGATAATTACTATACCTATTACTCTTATTATTATCAATCTAACTCATATTATTAGCCACATTATGCTTATATGATCGATAGAACGACAATTACTATACTTATTACTCTTATTATTATCAACCTAACTCATATTATTAGCCATATTATGCTTATATGATCGATAGAACGACAATTACTATACCTATTACTCTTATTATTATCAACCTAACTCATATTATTAGCCATATTATGCTTATTTGATCGATAGAACGAAAATTACTCTACTTATTACTCTTATTATTATCAATCTAACTCATATTATTAGCCATATTATGCTTATATGATCGATAGGACGACAATTACTATACTTATTACTCTTATTATTATCAATCTAACTCATATTATTAGCCATATTATGCTTATATGATCGATAGGACGACAATTACTATTCTTATTACTCTTATAATTATCAATCTAACTCATATTATTAGCCATATTATGCTTAAATGATCGATAGAACGACAATTACTATCCTTATAACTCTTATTATTATCAATCTAACTCATATTATTAGCCATATTATGCTTATATGATCGATAGAACCACAATTACTATACTTATTATTCTTATTATTATCAATCCAACTCATATTATTAGCCATATTGTGCTTATGTGATCGACAGAACGACAATCACTAGACTTATTACACTCACTGTTATCAATCTAACTCATATTATTAACCATATTATGCTTATATGATCGATAGGACGACAATTACTATACTTATTACTCTTATTATTATCAATCTAACTCATATTATTAGCCATATTATGCTTAAATGATCGATAGAACGACAATTACTATACTTATTACTCTTATAATTATCAATCTAACTCATATTATTAGCCATATTATGCTTATATGATCGATAGAACGACAATTGCTATACTTATTACTCTTATCATTATCAATCTAACTCATATTATCAGCCATATTATGCAGATATGATCGATAGAACAACAACTACTATACTCATTACTCTTATTATTATCAATCTAACTCATATTATTAGCCATATTATGCTTATATGATCGATAGGACGACAAATTACTATACTTATTACTCTTATAATTATCAATCTAACTCATATTATTAGCCATATTATGCTTAAATGATCGATAGAACGATCAATTGCTATACTTATTACTCTTATCATTATCAATCTAACTCATATTATCAGCCATATTATGCTTATATGATCGATAGAACGACAATTACTATACCTATTACACTCACTATTATCAATCTAACTCATATTATTAACCATATTATGCAGATATGATCGATTGAACGACAATTACTACTCTTATTACTCTTATTATTATCAATCTAACTCATATTATTAGCCATATCATGCTTATATGATCGATAGAACGACAATTACTGTACACACTACTTTTATTATTATCACCCTAACTCATATTATTAGCCATATTATGCTTATATGATCGATAGAACGACAATTACTATACCTATTACACTCACTATTATCAATCTAACTCATATTATTAACCATATTATGCAGATGTGATCGATAGGACGACAATTACTATACTTATTACTCCTATTATTATCAATCTAACTCATATTATTAGCCATATTATGCTTATACGATCGGTAGAACGATAATTACTATACCTATTACTCTTATTATTATCAATCTAACTCATATTATTAGCCACATTATGCTTATATGATCGATAGAACGACAATTACTATACTCATTACTCTTATTATTATCAATCTAACTCATATTATTAGCCATATTATGCTTATATGATCGATAGAACGACAATTACTATACCTATTACTCTTATTATTATCAATCTAACTCATATTATTAGCCATATTATGCTTATTTGATCGATAGAACGAAAATTACTCTACTTTTTACTCTTATTATTATCAATCTAACTCATATCATTAGCCATATTATGCTTATATGATCGATAGAACGACAATTACTATACTTATTACACTCACTATTATCAATCTAACGCATTTTATTAGCCATATTATGCTTTTATGATCGATAGAACGACCATTACTATACTTATTAGTCTTATTATTATCAATCCAACCCATATCATTAGCCATATTATGCTTATATGATCAATAGAACGACAGTTACTATACTTATTACTCTTATTATTATCGACCTAACTCATATTATTAACCATGTTATGCAAATATGACCGATAGAATGACAATTACTATACTTATTACTCCTATTATTATCAATCTAACTCATATTATTAGCCATATTGTGCTTATGTGATCGACAGAACGACAATCACTATACTTATTACACTCACTGTTATCAATCTAACTCATATTATTAACCATATTACGCAAATATGATCGATAGACCGACAATTACTATACTTTTTACTCTTATTACTATCAATCTAACTCATATTATTAGCCACATTATGCTCGTATGATCGGTGGAACGATAATTACTATACTTATTACTCTTATTATTATCAACCTAACTCATATTATTAGCCATATTATGCTTATATGATCGGTAGAACGATAATTACTATACCTATTACTCTTATTATTATCAATCTAACTCATATTATTAGCCACATTATGCTTATATGATCGATAGAACGACAATTACTATACTTATTACTCTTATTATTATCAACCTAACTCATATTATTAGCCATATTATGCTTATATGATCGATAGAACGACAATTACTATACTTATTACTCTTATTATTATCAACCTAACTCATATTATTAGCCATATTATGCTTATATGATCGGTAGAACGATAATTACTATACTCTTTCCTCTTATTATTATTAATCTAACTCATATTATTAACCATATTATGCTTATATGATCGGTAGAACGATAATTACTATACATATTACTCTTACTATTATTAATCTAACTCATATTATTAGCCATATTATGCTTATATGATCGATAGAACGACAATTACTATACTTTTTACTCTTATTATTATCAATCTAACTCATATTATTAACCATATTATGCAGATATGATCGATAGAACAACAACTACTATACTCATTACTCTTATTATTATCAATCTAACTCATATTATTAGCCATATTATGCTTATTTGATCGATAGAACGAAAATTACTCTACTTATTACTCTTATTATTATCAATCTAACTCATATTATTAGCCATATTATGCTTATATGATCGATAGGACGACAATTACTATACTTATTACTCTTATTATTATCAATCTAACTCATATTATTAGCCATATTATGCTTATATGATCGATAGGACGACAATTACTATACTTATTACTCTTATAATTATCAATCTAACTCATATTATTAGCCATATTATGCTTAAATGATCGATAGAACGACAATTGCTATACTTATTACTCTTATCATTATCAATCTAACTCATATTATCAGCCATATTATGCTTATATGATCGATAGAACGACAATTACTATACCTATTACACTCACTATTATCAATCTAACTCATATTATTAACCATATTATGCAGATATGATCGATTGAACGACAATTACTATTCTTATTACTCTTATTATCATCAATCTAACTCATATTATTAGCCATATCATGCTTATATGATCGATAGAACGACAATTACTGTACTCACTACTTTTATTATTATCACCCTAACTCATATTATTAGCCATATTATGCTTATATGATCGATAGGACGACAATTACTATACTTATTACTCTTATTATTATCAATCTAACTCATATTATTAGCCATATTATGCTTAAATGATCGATAGAACGACAATTACTATACTTGTTACTCTTATTTTTATCAACCTAACTCATATTATTAACCATGTTATGCAAATATGACCGATAGAATGACAATTACTATACTTATTACTCCTATTATTATCAATCTAACTCATATTATATGCCATATTGTGCTTAAATGATCGATAGAACGACAATTACTATACTTATTACTCTTATTATTATCAAACTAACTCATATTATTAGCCATATTATGCTTATATGATGGATAGAACGACAATTACTATACTTATTACTCTTATTATTATCAACCTAACTCATATTATTAGCCATATTATGCTTATATGATCGGTAGAACGATAATTACTATACTTTTTACTCTTATTATTATCAAACTAACTCATATTATTAGCCATATTATGCTTATATGATGGTTAGAACGACAATTACTATACTTATTACTCTTATTATTATCAACCTAACTCATATTATTAGCCATATTATGCTTATATGATCGGTAGAACGATAATTACTATACTTTTTACTCTTATTATTATTAATCTAACACATATTATAAACCATATTATGCTTATATGATCGGTAGAACGATAATTACTATACTTATTACTCTTACTATTATTAATCTAACTCATATTATTAGACATATTATGCTTATATGATCGATAGAACGACAATTACTATACTTTTTACTCTTATTATTATCAATCTAACTCATATTATTAACTATATTATGCAGATATGATCGATAGAACAACAACTACTATACTCATTACTCTTATTATTATCAATCTAACTCATATTATTAGCCATATTATGCTTATATGATCGATAGAACGACAATTACTATACTCATTACTCTTATTATTTTCAATCTATCTCATATTATTAGCCATATTATGCTTATATGATCGATAGAACGAAAATTACTCTACATATTACTCTTATTATTATCAATCTAACTCATATTATTAGCCATATTATGCTTATATGATCGATAGGACGACAATTACTATACTCATTACTCTTATTATTATCAATCTAACTCATATTATTAGCCATATTATGCTTATATGATCGATAGGACGACAATTACTATACTTGTTACTCTTATTTTTATCAACCTAACTCATATTATTAACCATGTTATGCAAATATGACCGATAGAATGACAATTACTATACTTATTACTCCTATTATTATCAATCTAACTCATATTATTAGCCATATTATGCTTATATGATCGATAGAACGACAATTACTATACTCATTACTCTTATTATTATCAATCTAACTCATATTATTAGCCATATTATGCTTATATGATCGATAGAACGACAATTACTATACTCATTACTCTTATTATTTTCAATCTAACTCATATTATTAGCCACATTATGCTTATATGATCGATAGAACGACAATTACTATACTTATTACTCTTATTATTATCAAACTAACTCATATTATTAGCCATATTATGCTTATATGATGGATAGAACGACAATTACTATACTTATTACTCTTATTATTATCAACCTAACTCATATTATTAGCCATATTATGCTTATATGATCGGTAGAACGATAATTACTATACTTTTTTACTCTTATTATTATTAATCTAACACATATTATTAACCATATTATGCTTATATGATCGGTAGAACGATAATTACTATACTTATTACTCTTACTATTATTAATCTAACTCATATTATTAGCCATATTATGCTTATATGATCGATAGGACGACAATTACTATACTTGTTATTCTTATTTTTATCAACCTAACTCATATTATTAACCATGTTATGCAAATATGACCGATAGAATGACAATTACTATACTTATTACTCCTATTATTATCAATCTAACTCATATTATTAGCCATATTATGCTTATATGATCGATAGAACGACAATTACTATACTCATTACTCTTATTATTTTCAATCTAACTCATATTATTAGCCACATTATGCTTATATGATCGATAGAACGACAATTACTATACTTATTACTCTTATTATTATCAAACTAACTCATATTATTAGCCATATTATGCTTATATGATGGATAGAACGACAATTACTATACTTATTACTCTTATTATTATCAACCTAACTCATATTATTAGCCATATTATGCTTATATGATCGGTAGAACGATAATTACTATACTTTTTACTCTTATTATTATTAATCTAACACATATTATTAACCATATTATGCTTATATGATCGGTAGTACGATAATTACTCCACATATTACTCTTATTATTATCAATCTAACTCATATTATTAGCCATATTATGCTTATATGATCGATAGGACGACAATTACTATACTCATTACTCTTATTATTATCAATCTAACTCATATTATTAGCCATATTATGCTTATATGATCGATAGGACGACAATTACTATACTTGTTACTCTTATTTTTATCAACCTAACTCATATTATTAACCATGTTATGCAAATATGACCGATAGAATGACAATTACTATACTTATTACTCCTATTATTATCAATCTAACTCATATTATTAGCCATATTATGCTTATATGATCGATAGAACGACAATTACTATACTCATTACTCTTATTATTATCAATCTAACTCATATTATTAGCCATATTATGCTTATATGATCGATAGAACGACAATTACTATACTCATTACTCTTATTATTTTCAATCTAACTCATATTATTAGCCACATTATGCTTATATGATCGATAGAACGACAATTACTATACTTATTACTCTTATTATTATCAAACTAACTCATATTATTAGCCATATTATGCTTATATGATGGATAGAACGACAATTACTATACTTATTACTCTTATTATTATCAACCTAACTCATATTATTAGCCATATTATGCTTATATGATCGGTAGAACGATAATTACTATACTTTTTACTCTTATTATTATTAATCTAACACATATTATTAACCATATTATGCTTACATGATCGGTAGAACGATAATTACTATACTTATTACTCTTACTATTATTAATCTAACTCATATTATTAGCCATATTATGCTTATATGATCGATAGGACGACAATTACTATACTTGTTATTCTTATTTTTATCAACCTAACTCATATTATTAACCATGTTATGCAAATATGACCGATAGAATGACAATTACTATACTTATTACTCCTATTATTATCAATCTAACTCATATTATTAGCCATATTATGCTTATATGATCGATAGAACGACAATTACTATACTCATTACTCTTATTATTTTCAATCTAACTCATATTATTAGCCACATTATGCTTATATGATCGATAGAACGACAATTACTATACTTATTACTCTTATTATTATCAAACTAACTCATATTATTAGCCATATTATGCTTATATGATGGATAGAACGACAATTACTATACTTATTACTCTTATTATTATCAACCTAACTCATATTATTAGCCATATTATGCTTATATGATCGGTAGAACGATAATTACTATACTTTTTACTCTTATTATTATTAATCTAACACATATTATTAACCATATTATGCTTATATGATCGGTAGAACGATAATTACTATACTTATTACTCTTACTATTATTAATCTAACTCATATTATTAGCCATATTATGCTTATATGATCGATAGGACGACAATTACTATACTTGTTATTCTTATTTTTATCAACCTAACTCATATTATTAACCATGTTATGCAAATATGACCGATAGAATGACAATTACTATACTTATTACTCCTATTATTATCAATCTAACTCATATTATTAACCATATTATGCAGATATGATCGATTGAACGACAATTACTATTCTTATTACTCTTATTATTATCAATCTAACTCATATTATTAGCCATATCATGCTTATATGATCGATAGAACGACAATTACTGTACTCACTACTTTTATTATTATCACCCTAACTCATATTATTAGCCATATTATGCTTATATGATCGATAGAACGACAATTACTATACTTTCTACTCTTATTATTATCAATCTAACTCATATTATTAGCCATATTATGCTTATATGATCGGTAGAACGATAATTACTATACTTTTTACTCTTATTATTATTAATCTAACACATATTATTAACCATATTATGCTTATATGATCGGTAGAACGATAATTACTATACTTATTACTCTTACTATTATTAATCTAACTCATATTATTAGCCATATTATGCTTATATGATCGATAGAACGACAATTACTATACTTTTTACTCTTATTATTATCAATCTAACTCATATTATTAACCATATTATGCAGATATGATCGATAGAACAACAACTACTATACTCATTACTCTTATTATTATCAATCTAACTCGTATTATTAGCCATATTATGCTTATATGATCGATAGAACGACAATTACTATACTCATTACTCTTATTATTATCAATCTAACTCATATTATTAGCCATATTATGCTTATATGATCGATAGAACCAAAATTACTCTACTTATTACTCTTATTATTATCAATCTAACTCATATTAATAGCCATATTATGCTTACATGATCGATAGGACGACAATTACTATACTTATTACTCTTATTATTATCAATCTAACTCATATTATTAGCCATATTATGCTTATATGATCGATAGGACGACAATTACTATACTTATTATTCTTATTATTATCAATCTAACTCATATTATTAGCCATATTATGCTTAAATGATCAATAGAACGACAATTACTATACTTTTTACTCTTATTATTATCAATCTAACTCATATTATTAACCATATTATTCAGATATGATCGATAGAACAACAATTACTATGCCCACTACTCTTATTATTATCAATCTAACTCATATTATTAGCCATATTATGTTTATGTGATCTGTAGAACGACAATTACTATACTTATTACTCTTATTATTATCAATCTAACTCATATTATTAGCCATATTATGCTTATATGATCGATAGAACGACAATTACTATACTTTTTACTCTTATTATTATTAATCTAACTCATATTATTAGCCATATTATGCTTATATGATCGATAGAACGACAATTACTATACTTATTACACTCACTGATATCAATCTAACTCATACTATTAACTATATTATGCAAATATGATCGATAGAACGACAATTACTATACTTATTACTCTTATTATTATCGCCCTAACTCATATTATTAGCCATATTATGCTTATATGATCGATAGAACGACAATTACTATACTCATTACTCTTATTATTATCAATCTAACTCATATTATTAGCCATATTATGCTTATGTGATCTGTAGAACGACAATTACTATACTTATTACTCTTATTATTATCAATCTAACACATATTATGAGCCATACTATGCTTGTATGATCGATAGAACGACAATTACTATACTTATTACGCTTACTATTATCAATCTGACTGATATTATTAGCCATATTATGCTTATGTGATCGATAGAACGACAATTACTATACTCATTACTCTTATTATTATCAATCTAACTCATATTATTAGCCATATTATGCTTATGTGATCTGTAGAACGACAATTACTATACTTATTACTCCTATTATTATCAATCTAACACATATTATGAGCCATACTATGCTTGTATGATCGATAGAACGACAATTACTATACTTATTACTCTTATAATTATCAATCTAACTCATATTATTAGCCATATTGAACTTATATGGTCGATAGAACGACAATTACTATACTTATTACACTCACTGTTATCAATCTAACTCATATTATTAACCATATTATGCTTATATGATCGATAGGACGACAATTACTATACTTATTACTCTTATTATTATCAACCTAACTCTTATTACTAGACATATTATGTTTATATGATCGATAGAACGACAATTACCATACTTATTACTATTATTATTATGATTCTAACTCACATTATTAGCCATATTATGCTTATATGATCGACAGAACGACAATTACTATACTTATTACACTCACTATTATCAATCTAACTCATATTATTTACCACATTATGCAGATATAATCGATAGAACGACAATTACTATACATATTACTCCTATTATTATCCATCTAACTCATATTATTAGCCATATTATGCTTATATGATCGATAGAACCAAAATTACTGTACTTATTACTCTTATCATTATCAATCTAACTCATATTATTAGCCATATTATGCTTATATGATCGATAGAACGACAATTACTATCCTTATTACTCTTATTATTATCAATCTAACTCATATTATTAGCCATATTATGCTTATATGATCGATAGAACCACAATTACTATACTTATTATTCTTATTATTATCAATCCAACTCATATTATCAGCCATATTATGCAGATAGGATCGATAGAACAACATCTACTATACTCATTACTCTTATTATTATCAATCTAACTCATATTATTAGCCATATTATGCTTATATGATCGATAGAACGACAATTACTATACTCATTACTCTTATTATTATCAATCTAACTCATATTATTAGCCATATTATGCTTATTTGATCGATAGAACGAAAATTACTCTACTTATTACTCTTATTATTATCAATCTAACTCATATTATAAGCCATATTATGCTTATATGATCGATAGGACGACAATTACTATACTTATTACTCTTATTATTATCAATCTAACTCATATTATTAGCCATATTATGCTTATATGATCGATAGGACGACAATTACTATACTTATTACTCTTATTATTATCAATCTAACTCATATTATTAGCCATATTATGCTTAAATGATCGATAGAACGACAATTACTATACTTATTACTCTTATTATTATCAATCTAACTCATATTATTAGCCATATTATGCTTAAATGATCGATAGAACGACAATTACTATACTTGTTATTCTTATTTTTATCAACCTAACTCATATTATTAACCATGTTATGCAAATTTGACCGATAGAATGACAATTACTATACTTATTACTCCTATTATTATCAATCTAACTCATATTATTAGCCATATTGTGCTTATGTGATCGACAGAACGACAATCACTATACTTATTACACTCACTGTTATCAATCTAACTCATATTATTAACCATATTACGCAAATATGATCGATAGAACGACAATTACTATACTTTTTACTCTTATTACTATCAATCTAACTCATATTATTAGCCATATTATGCTTATATGATCGGTACAACGATAATTACTATACTTATTACTCTTATTATTATCAATTTAACTGATAGTATTAGCCACATTATGCTCGTATGATCGGTGGAACGATAATTACTATACTTATTACTCTAATTATTATCAATCTAACTCATATTATTAGCCATATTATGCTTATATGATCGGTAGAACGATAATTACTATATCTATTACTCTTATTATTATCAATCTAACTCATATTATTAGCCACATTATGCTTATATGATCGATAGAACGACAATTACTATACTTATTACTCTGATTATTATCAACCTAACTCATATTATTAGCCATATTATGCTTATATGATCGATAGAACGACAATTACTATACTTATTACTCTTATTATTATCAACCTAACTCATATTATTAGCCATATTATGCTTATATGATCGATAGGACGACAATTACTATACTTATTACTCTTATTATTATCAATCTAACTCATATTATTAGCCATATTATGCTTAAATGATCAATAGAACGACAATTAATATACTTTTTACTCTTATTATTATCAATCTAACTCATATTATTAACCATATTTTTCAGATATGATCGATAGAACAACAATTTCTATGCCCACTACTCTTATTATTATCAATCTAACTCATATTATTAGCCATATTATGCTTATGTGATCTGTAGAACGACAATTACTATACTTATTACTCTTCTTATTATCAATCTAACTCATATTATTAGCCATATTATGCTTATATGATCGATAGAACGACAATTACTATACTTTTTACTCTTATTATTATTAATCTAACTCATATTATTAGCCATATTATGCTTATATGATCGATAGAACGACAATTACTATACTTATTACACTCACTGATATCAATCTAACTCATACTATTAACTATATTATGCAAATATGATCGATAGAACGACAATTACTATACTTATTACTCTTATTATTATCGACCTAACTCATATTATTAGCCATATTATGCTTATATGATCGATAGAACGACAATTACTATACTCATTACTCTTATTATTATCAATCTAACTCATATTATTAGCCATATTATGCTTATGTGATCTGTAGAACGACAATTACTATACTTATTACTCTTATTATTATCAATCTAACACATATTATGAGCCATACTATGCTTGTATGATCGATAGAACGACAATTACTATACTTATTACTCTTACTATTATCAATCTGACTGATATTATTAGCCATATTATGCTTATGTGATCGATAGAACGACAATTACTATACTCATTACTCTTATTATTATCAATCTAACTCATATTATTAGCCATATTATGCTTATGTGATCTGTAGAACGACAATTACTATACTTATTACTCCTATTATTATCAATCTAACACATATTATGAGCCATACTATGCTTGTATGATCGATAGAACGACAATTACTATACTTATTTCTCTTATTATTATCAATCTAACTCATATTATTAGCCATATTGAACTTATATGATCGATAGATCGACAATTACTATACTTATTACACTCACTGTTATCAATCTAACTCATATTATTAACCATATTATGCTTATATGATCGATAGGACGACAATTACTATACTTATTACTCTTATTATTATCAACCTAACTCTTATTACTAGACATATTATGTTTATATGATCGATAGAACGACAATTACCATACTTATTACTATTATTATTATGAATCTAACTCACATTATTAGCCATATTATGCTTATATGATCGACAGAACGACAATTACTATACTTATTACACTCACTATTATCAATCTAACTCATATTATTTACCACATTATGCAGATATAATCGATAGAACGACAATTACTATACATATTACTCCTATTATTATCCATCTAACTCATATTATTAGCCATATTATGCTTATATGATCGATAGAACCAAAATTACTGTACTTATTACTCTTATCATTATCAATCTAACTCATATTATTAGCCATATTATGCTTATATGATCGATAGAACGACAATTACTATCCTTATTACTCTTATTATTATCAATCTAACTCATATTATTAGCCATATTATGCTTATATGATCGATAGAACCACAATTACTATACTTATTACTCTTATTATTATCAATCTAACTCATATTATTAGCCATATTATGCTTATATGATGGATAGAACGACAATTACTATACTTATTACTCTTATTATTATCAACCTAACTCATATTATTAGCCATATTATGCTTATATGATCGGTAGAACGATAATTACTATACTTTTTACTCTTATTATTATTAATCTAACACATATTATTAACCATATTATGCTTATATGATCGGTAGAACGATAATTACTATACTTATTACTCTTACTATTATTAATCTAACTCATATTATTAGCCATATTATGCTTATATGATCGATAGGACGACAATTACTATACTTGTTATTCTTATTTTTATCAACCTAACTCATATTATTAACCATGTTATGCAAATATGACCGATAGAATGACAATTACTATACTTATTACTCCTATTATTATCAATCTAACTCATATTATTAGCCATATTATGCTTATATGATCGATAGAACGACAATTACTATACTCATTACTCTTATTATTTTCAATCTAACTCATATTATTAGCCACATTATGCTTATATGATCGATAGAACGACAATTACTATACTTATTACTCTTATTATTATCAAACTAACTCATATTATTAGCCATATTATGCTTATATGATGGATAGAACGACAATTACTATACTTATTACTCTTATTATTATCAACCTAACTCATATTATTAGCCATATTATGCTTATATGATCGGTAGAACGATAATTACTATACTTTTTACTCTTATTATTATTAATCTAACACATATTATTAACCATATTATGCTTATATGATCGGTAGAACGATAATTACTATACTTATTACTCTTACTATTATTAATCTAACTCATATTATTAGCCATATTATGCTTATATGATCGATAGGACGACAATTACTATACTTGTTATTCTTATTTTTATCAACCTAACTCATATTATTAACCATGTTATGCAAATATGACCGATAGAATGACAATTACTATACTTATTACTCCTATTATTATCAATCTAACTCATATTATTAGCCATATTATGCTTATATGATCGATAGAACGACAATTACTATACCTATTACTCTTTTTATTATCAACCTAACTCATATTATTAGCCATATTATGCTTATTTGATCGATAGAACGAAAATTACTCTACTTATTACTCTTATTATTATCAATCTAACTCATATTATTAGCCATATTATGCTTATATGATCGATAGGACGACAATTACTATACTTATTACTCTTATTATTATCAATCTAACTCATATTATTAACCATATTATGCAGATATGATCGATTGAACGACAATTACTATTCTTATTACTCTTATTATTATCAATCTAACTCATATTATTAGCCATATCATGCTTATATGATCGATAGAACGACAATTACTGTACTCACTACTTTTATTATTATCACCCTAACTCATATTATTAGCCATATTATGCTTATATGATCGATAGAACGACAATTACTATACTTTCTACTCTTATTATTATCAATCTAACTCATATTATTAGCCATATTATGCTTATATGATCGGTAGAACGATAATTACTATACTTTTTACTCTTATTATTATTAATCTAACACATATTATTAACCATATTATGCTTATATGATCGGTAGAACGATAATTACTATACTTATTACTCTTACTATTATTAATCTAACTCATATTATTAGCCATATTATGCTTATATGATCGATAGAACGACAATTACTATACTTTTTACTCTTATTATTATCAATCTAACTCATATTATTAACCATATTATGCAGATATGATCGATAGAACAACAACTACTATACTCATTACTCTTATTATTATCAATCTAACTCATATTATTAGCCATATTATGCTTATATGATCGATAGAACGACAATTACTATACTCATTACTCTTATTATTATCAATCTAACTCATATTATTAGCCATATTATGCTTATATGATCGATAGAACCAAAATTACTCTACTTATTACTCTTATTATTATCAATCTAACTCATATTAATAGCCATATTATGCTTACATGATCGATAGGACGACAATTACTATACTTATTACTCTTATTATTATCAATCTAACTCATATTATTAGCCATATTATGCTTATATGATCGATAGGACGACAATTACTATACTTATTATTCTTATTATTATCAATCTAACTCATATTATTAGCCATATTATGCTTAAATGATCAATAGAACGACAATTAATATACTTTTTACTCTTATTATTATCAATCTAACTCATATTATTAACCATATTATTCAGATATGATCGATAGAACAACAATTACTATGCCCACTACTCTTATTATTATCAATCTAACTCATATTATTAGCCATATTATGTTTATGTGATCTGTAGAACGACAATTACTATACTTATTACTCTTATTATTATCAATCTAACTCATATTATTAGCCATATTATGCTTGTATGATCGATAGAACGACAATTACTATACTTTTTACTCTTATTATTATTAATCTAACTCATATTATTAGCCATATTATGCTTATATGATCGATAGAACGACAATTACTATACTTATTACACTCACTGATATCAATCTAACTCATACTATTAACTATATTATGCAAATATGATCGATAGAACGACAATTACTATACTTATTACTCTTATTATTATCGCCCTAACTCATATTATTAGCCATATTATGCTTATATGATCGATAGAACGACAATTACTATACTCATTACTCTTATTATTATCAATCTAACTCATATTATTAGCCATATTATGCTTATGTGATCTGTAGAACGACAATTACTATACTTATTACTCTTATTATTATCAATCTAACACATATTATGAGCCATACTATGCTTGTATGATCGATAGAACGACAATTACTATACTTATTACTCTTACTATTATCAATCTGACTGATATTATTAGCCATATTATGCTTATGTGATCGATAGAACGACAATTACTATACTCATTACTCTTATTATTATCAATCTAACTCATATTATTAGGCATATTATGCTTATGTGATCTGTAGAACGACAATTACTATACTTATTACTCCTATTATTATCAATCTAACACATATTATGAGCCATACTATGCTTGTATGATCGATAGAACGACAATTACTATACTTATTACTCTTATTATTATCAATCTAACTCATATTATTAGCCATATTGAACTTATATGATCGGTAGAACGACAATTACTATACTTATTACACTCACTGTTATCAATCTAACTCATATTATTAACCATATTATGCTTATATGATCGATAGGACGACAATTACTATACTTATTACTCTTATTATTATCAACCTAACTCTTATTACTAGACATATTATGTTTATATGATCGATAGAACGACAATTACCATACTTATTACTATTATTATTATGATTCTAACTCACATTATTAGCCATATTATGCTTATATGATCGACAGAACGACAATTACTATACTTATTACACTCACTATTATCAATCTAACTCATATTATTTACCACATTATGCAGATATAATCGATAGAACGACAATTACTATACATATTACTCCTATTATTATCCATCTAACTCATATTATTAGCCATATTATGCTTATATGATCGATAGAACCAAAATTACTGTACTTATTACTCTTATCATTATCAATCTAACTCATATTATTAGCCATATTATGCTTATATGATCGATAGAACGACAATTACTATCCTTATTACTCTTATTATTATCAATCTAACTCATATTATTAGCCATATTATGCTTATATGATCGATAGAACCACAATTACTATACTTATTATTCTTATTATTATCAATCCAACTCATATTATCAGCCATATTATGCAGATAGGATCGATAGAACAACAACTACTATACTCATTACTCTTATTATTATCAATCTAACTCATATTATTAGCCATATTATGCTTATATGATCGATAGAACGACAATTACTATACTCATTACTCTTATTATTATCAATCTAACTCATATTATTAGCCATATTATGCTTATTTGATCGATAGAACGAAAATTACTCTACTTATTACTCTTATTATTATCAATCTAACTCATATTATAAGCCATATTATGCTTATATGATCGATAGGACGACAATTACTATACTTATTACTCTTATTATTATCAATCTAACTCATATTATTAGCCATATTATGCTTATATGATCGATAGGACGACAATTACTATACTTATTACTCTAATTATTATCAATCTAACTCATATTATTAGCCATATTATGCTTATATGATCGGTAGAACGATAATTACTATACCTATTACTCTTATTATTATCAATCTAACTCATATTATTAGCCACATTATGCTTATATGATCGATAGAACGACAATTACTATACTTATTACTCTGATTATTATCAACCTAACTCATATTATTAGCCATATTATGCTTATATGATCGATAGAACGACAATTACTATACTTATTACTCTTATTATTATCAACCTAACTCATATTATTAGCCATATTATGCTTATATGATCGATAGGACGACAATTACTATACTTATTACTCTTATTATTATCAATCTAACTCATATTATTAGCCATATTATGCTTAAATGATCAATAGAACGACAATTAATATACTTTTTACTCTTATTATTATCAATCTAACTCATATTATTAACCATATTTTTCAGATATGATCGATAGAACAACAATTTCTATGCCCACTACTCTTATTATTATCAATCTAACTCATATTATTAGCCATATTATGCTTATGTGATCTGTAGAACGACAACTACTATACTTATTACTCTTATTATTATCAATCTAACTCATATTATTAGCCATATTATGCTTATATGATCGATAGAACGACAATTACTATACTTTTTACTCTTATTATTATTAATCTAACTCATATTATTAGCCATATTATGCTTATATGATCGATAGAACGACAATTACTATACTTATTACACTCACTGATATCAATCTAACTCATACTATTAACTATATTATGCAAATATGATCGATAGAACGACAATTACTATACTTATTACTCTTATTATTATCGACCTAACTCATATTATTAGCCATATTATGCTTATATGATCGATAGAACGACAATTACTATACTCATTACTCTTATTATTATCAATCTAACTCATATTATTAGCCATATTATGCTTATGTGATCTGTAGAACGACAATTACTATACTTATTACTCTTATTATTATCAATCTAACACATATTATGAGCCATACTATGCTTGTATGATCGATAGAACGACAATTACTATACTTATTACTCTTACTATTATCAATCTGACTGATATTATTAGCCATATTATGCTTATGTGATCGATAGAACGACAATTACTATACTCATTACTCTTATTATTATCAATCTAACTCATATTATTAGCCATATTATGGTTATGTGATCTGTAGAACGACAATTACTATACTTATTACTCCTATTATTATCAATCTAACATATATTATGAGCCATACTATGCTTGTATGATCGATAGAACGACAATTACTATACTTATTTCTCTTATTATTATCAATCCAACTCATATTATTAGCCATATTGAACTTATATGATCGATAGAACGACAATTACTATACTTATTACACTCACTGTTATCAATCTAACTCATATTATTAACCATATTATGCTTATATGATCGATAGGACGACAATTACTATACTTATTACTCTTATTATTATCAACCTAACTCTTATTACTAGACATATTATGTTTATATGATCGATAGAACGACAATTACCATCCTTATTACTATTATTATTATGAATCTAACTCACATTATTAGCCATATTATGCTTATATGATCGACAGAACGACAATTACTATACTTATTACACTCACTATTATCAATCTAACTCATATTATTTACCACATTATGCAGATATAATCGATAGAACGACAATTACTATACATATTACTCCTATTATTATACATCTAACTCATATTATTAGCCATATTATGCTTATATGATCGATAGAACCAAAATTACTGTACTTATTGCTCTTATCATTATCAATCTAACTCATATTATTAGCCATATTATGCTTATATGATCGATAGAACGACAATTACTATCCTTATTACTCTTATTATTATCAATCTAACTCATATTATTAGCCATATTATGCTTATATGATCGATAGAACCACAATTACTATACTTATTACTCTTATTATTATCAATCTAACTCATATTATTAGCCATATTATGCTTAAATGATCAATAGAACGACAATTAATATACTTTTTACTCTTATTATTATCAATCTAACTCATATTATTAACCATATTTTTCAGATATGATCGATAGAACAACAATTTCTATGCCCACTACTCTTATTATTATCAATCTAACTCATATTATTAGCCATATTATGCTTATGTGATCTGTAGAACGACAACTACTATACTTATTACTCTTATTATTATCAATCTAACTCATATTATTAGCCATATTATGCTTATATGATCGATAGAACGACAATTACTATACTTTTTACTCTTATTATTATTAATCTAACTCATATTATTAGCCATATTATGCTTATATGATCGATAGAACGACAATTACTATACTTATTACACTCACTGATATCAATCTAACTCATACTATTAACTATATTATGCAAATATGATCGATAGAACGACAATTACTATACTTATTACTCTTATTATTATCGACCTAACTCATATTATTAGCCATATTATGCTTATATGATCGATAGAACGACAATTACTATACTCATTACTCTTATTATTATCAATCTAACTCATATTATTAGCCATATTATGCTTATGTGATCTGTAGAACGACAATTACTATACTTATTACTCTTATTATTATCAATCTAACACATATTATGAGCCATACTATGCTTGTATGATCGATAGAACGACAATTACTATACTTATTACTCTTACTATTATCAATCTGACTGATATTATTAGCCATATTATGCTTATGTGATCGATAGAACGACAATTACTATACTCATTACTCTTATTATTATCAATCTAACTCATATTATTAGCCATATTATGGTTATGTGATCTGTAGAACGACAATTACTATACTTATTACTCCTATTATTATCAATCTAACATATATTATGAGCCATACTATGCTTGTATGATCGATAGAACGACAATTACTATACTTATTTCTCTTATTATTATCAATCCAACTCATATTATTAGCCATATTGAACTTATATGATCGATAGAACGACAATTACTATACTTATTACACTCACTGTTATCAATCTAACTCATATTATTAACCATATTATGCTTATATGATCGATAGGACGACAATTACTATACTTATTACTCTTATTATTATCAACCTAACTCTTATTACTAGACATATTATGTTTATATGATCGATAGAACGACAATTACCATCCTTATTACTATTATTATTATGAATCTAACTCACATTATTAGCCATATTATGCTTATATGATCGACAGAACGACAATTACTATACTTATTACACTCACTATTATCAATCTAACTCATATTATTTACCACATTATGCAGATATAATCGATAGAACGACAATTACTATACATATTACTCCTATTATTATACATCTAACTCATATTATTAGCCATATTATGCTTATATGATCGATAGAACCAAAATTACTGTACTTATTGCTCTTATCATTATCAATCTAACTCATATTATTAGCCATATTATGCTTATATGATCGATAGAACGACAATTACTATCCTTATTACTCTTATTATTATCAATCTAACTCATATTATTAGCCATATTATGCTTATATGATCGATAGAACCACAATTACTATACTTATTACTCTTATTATTATCAATCTAACTCATATTATTAGCCATATTATGCTTATATGATCGATAGGACGACAATTACTATACTTATTACTCTTATTATTATCAATCTAACTCATATTATTAGCCATATTATGCTTAAATGATCGATAGAACGACAATTACTATACTTATTACTCTTATTATTATCAATCTAACTCATATTATTAGCCATATTATGCTTAAATGATCGATAGAACGACAATTACTATACTTGTTATTCTTATTTTTATCAACCTAACTCATATTATTAACCATGTTATGCAAATATGACCGATAGAATGACAATTACTATACTTATTACTCCTATTATTATCAATCTAACTCATATTATTAGCCATATTGTGCTTATGTGATCGACAGAACGACAATCACTATACTTATTACACTCACTGTTATCAATCTAACTCATATTATTAACCATATTACGCAAATATGATCGATAGAACGACAATTACTATACTTTTTACTCTTATTACTATCAATCTAACTCATATTATTAGCCATATTATGCTTATCTGATCGGTACAACGATAATTACTATACTTATTACTCTTATTATTTTCAATTTAACTGATATTATTAGCCACATTATGCTCGTATGATCGGTGGAACGATAATTACTATACTTATTACTCTAATTATTATCAATCTAACTCATATTATTAGCCATATTATGCTTATATGATCGGTAGAACGATAATTACTATACCTATTACTCTTATTATTATCAATCTAACTCATATTATTAGCCACATTATGCTTATATGATCGATAGAACGACAATTACTATACTTATTACTCTGATTATTATCAACCTAACTCATATTATTAGCCATATTATGCTTATATGATCGATAGAACGACAATTACTATACTTATTACTCTTATTATTATCAACCTAACTCATATTATTAGCCATATTATGCTTATATGATCGGTAGAACGATAATTACTATACTCTTTACTCTTATTATTATTAATCTAACTCATATTATTAACCATATTATGCTTATATGATCGGTAGAACGATAATTACTATACATATTACTCTTACTATTATTAATCTAACTCATATTATTAGCCATATTATGCTTATATGATCGATAGAACGACAATTACTATACTTTTTACTCTTATTATTATCAATCTAACTCATATTATTAACCATATTATGCAGATATGATCGATAGAACAACAACTACTATACTCATTACTCTTATTATTATCAATCTAACTCATATTATTAGCCATATTATGCTTATTTGATCGATAGAACGAAAATTACTCTACTTATTACTCTTATTATTATCAATCTAACTCATATTATTAGCCATATTATGCTTATATGATCGATAGGACGACAATTACTATACTTATTACTCTTATTATTATCAATCTAACTCATATTATTAGCCATATTATGCTTATATGATCGATAGGACGACAATTACTATACTTATTACTCTTATAATTATCAATCTAACTCATATTATTAGCCATATTATGCTTAAATGATCGATAGAACGACAATTGCTATACTTATTACTCTTATCATTATCAATCTAACTCATATTATCAGCCATATTATGCTTATATGATCGATAGAACGACAATTACTATACCTATTACACTCACTATTATCAATCTAACTCATATTATTAACCATATTATGCAGATATGATCGATTGAACGACAATTACTATTCTTATTACTCTTATTATCATCAATCTAACTCATATTATTAGCCATATCATGCTTATATGATCGATAGAACGACAATTACTGTACTCACTACTTTTATTATTATCACCCTAACTCATATTATTAGCCATATTATGCTTATATGATCGATAGGACGACAATTACTATACTTATTACTCTTATTATTATCAATCTAACTCATATTATTAGCCATATTATGCTTAAATGATCGATAGAACGACAATTACTATACTTGTTACTCTTATTTTTATCAACCTAACTCATATTATTAACCATGTTATGCAAATATGACCGATAGAATGACAATTACTATACTTATTACTCCTATTATTATCAATCTAACTCATATTATATGCCATATTGTGCTTAAATGATCGATAGAACGACAATTACTATACTTATTACTCTTATTATTATCAAACTAACTCATATTATTAGCCATATTATGCTTATATGATGGATAGAACGACAATTACTATACTTATTACTCTTATTATTATCAACCTAACTCATATTATTAGCCATATTATGCTTATATGATCGGTAGAACGATAATTACTATACTTTTTACTCTTATTATTATCAAACTAACTCATATTATTAGCCATATTATGCTTATATGATGGTTAGAACGACAATTACTATACTTATTACTCTTATTATTATCAACCTAACTCATATTATTAGCCATATTATGCTTATATGATCGGTAGAACGATAATTACTATACTTTTTACTCTTATTATTATTAATCTAACACATATTATTAACCATATTATGCTTATATGATCGGTAGAACGATAATTACTATACTTATTACTCTTACTATTATTAATCTAACTCATATTATTAGACATATTATGCTTATATGATCGATAGAACGACAATTACTATACTTTTTACTCTTATTATTATCAATCTAACTCATATTATTAACTATATTATGCAGATATGATCGATAGAACAACAACTACTATACTCATTACTCTTATTATTATCAATCTAACTCATATTATTAGCCATATTATGCTTATATGATCGATAGAACGACAATTACTATACTCATTACTCTTATTATTTTCAATCTATCTCATATTATTAGCCATATTATGCTTATATGATCGATAGAACGAAAATTACTCTACATATTACTCTTATTATTATCAATCTAACTCATATTATTAGCCATATTATGCTTATATGATCGATAGGACGACAATTACTATACTCATTACTCTTATTATTATCAATCTAACTCATATTATTAGCCATATTATGCTTATATGATCGATAGGACGACAATTACTATACTTGTTACTCTTATTTTTATCAACCTAACTCATATTATTAACCATGTTATGCAAATATGACCGATAGAATGACAATTACTATACTTATTACTCCTATTATTATCAATCTAACTCATATTATTAGCCATATTATGCTTATATGATCGATAGAACGACAATTACTATACTCATTACTCTTATTATTATCAATCTAACTCATATTATTAGCCATATTATGCTTATATGATCGATAGAACGACAATTACTATACTCATTACTCTTATTATTTTCAATCTAACTCATATTATTAGCCACATTATGCTTATATGATCGATAGAACGACAATTACTATACTTATTACTCTTATTATTATCAAACTAACTCATATTATTAGCCATATTATGCTTATATGATGGATAGAACGACAATTACTATACTTATTACTCTTATTATTATCAACCTAACTCATATTATTAGCCATATTATGCTTATATGATCGGTAGAACGATAATTACTATACTTTTTACTCTTATTATTATTAATCTAACACATATTATTAACCATATTATGCTTATATGATCGGTAGAACGATAATTACTATACTTATTACTCTTACTATTATTAATCTAACTCATATTATTAGCCATATTATGCTTATATGATCGATAGGACGACAATTACTATACTTGTTATTCTTATTTTTATCAACCTAACTCATATTATTAACCATGTTATGCAAATATGACCGATAGAATGACAATTACTATACTTATTACTCCTATTATTATCAATCTAACTCATATTATTAGCCATATTATGCTTATATGATCGATAGAACGACAATTACTATACTCATTACTCTTATTATTTTCAATCTAACTCATATTATTAGCCACATTATGCTTATATGATCGATAGAACGACAATTACTATACTTATTACTCTTATTATTATCAAACTAACTCATATTATTAGCCATATTATGCTTATATGATGGATAGAACGACAATTACTATACTTATTACTCTTATTATTATCAACCTAACTCATATTATTAGCCATATTATGCTTATATGATCGGTAGAACGATAATTACTATACTTTTTACTCTTATTATTATTAATCTAACACATATTATTAACCATATTATGCTTATATGATCGGTAGTACGATAATTACTCTACATATTACTCTTATTATTATCAATCTAACTCATATTATTAGCCATATTATGCTTATATGATCGATAGGACGACAATTACTATACTCATTACTCTTATTATTATCAATCTAACTCATATTATTAGCCATATTATGCTTATATGATCGATAGGACGACAATTACTATACTTGTTACTCTTATTTTTATCAACCTAACTCATATTATTAACCATGTTATGCAAATATGACCGATAGAATGACAATTACTATACTTATTACTCCTATTATTATCAATCTAACTCATATTATTAGCCATATTATGCTTATATGATCGATAGAACGACAATTACTATACTCATTACTCTTATTATTATCAATCTAACTCATATTATTAGCCATATTATGCTTATATGATCGATAGAACGACAATTACTATACTCATTACTCTTATTATTTTCAATCTAACTCATATTATTAGCCACATTATGCTTATATGATCGATAGAACGACAATTACTATACTTATTACTCTTATTATTATCAAACTAACTCATATTATTAGCCATATTATGCTTATATGATGGATAGAACGACAATTACTATACTTATTACTCTTATTATTATCAACCTAACTCATATTATTAGCCATATTATGCTTATATGATCGGTAGAACGATAATTACTATACTTTTTACTCTTATTATTATTAATCTAACACATATTATTAACCATATTATGCTTATATGATCGGTAGAACGATAATTACTATACTTATTACTCTTACTATTATTAATCTAACTCATATTATTAGCCATATTATGCTTATATGATCGATAGGACGACAATTACTATACTTGTTATTCTTATTTTTATCAACCTAACTCATATTATTAACCATGTTATGCAAATATGACCGATAGAATGACAATTACTATACTTATTACTCCTATTATTATCAATCTAACTCATATTATTAGCCATATTATGCTTATATGATCGATAGAACGACAATTACTATACTCATTACTCTTATTATTTTCAATCTAACTCATATTATTAGCCACATTATGCTTATATGATCGATAGAACGACAATTACTATACTTATTACTCTTATTATTATCAAACTAACTCATATTATTAGCCATATTATGCTTATATGATGGATAGAACGACAATTACTATACTTATTACTCTTATTATTATCAACCTAACTCATATTATTAGCCATATTATGCTTATATGATCGGTAGAACGATAATTACTATACTTTTTACTCTTATTATTATTAATCTAACACATATTATTAACCATATTATGCTTATATGATCGGTAGAACGATAATTACTATACTTATTACTCTTACTATTATTAATCTAACTCATATTATTAGCCATATTATGCTTATATGATCGATAGGACGACAATTACTATACTTGTTATTCTTATTTTTATCAACCTAACTCATATTATTAACCATGTTATGCAAATATGACCGATAGAATGACAATTACTATACTTATTACTCCTATTATTATCAATCTAACTCATATTATTAGCCATATTATGCTTATATGATCGATAGAACGACAATTACTATACCTATTACTCTTTTTATTATCAACCTAACTCATATTATTAGCCATATTATGCTTATTTGATCGATAGAACGAAAATTACTCTACTTATTACTCTTATTATTATCAATCTAACTCATATTATTAGCCATATTATGCTTATATGTTCGATAGGACGACAATTACTATACTTATTACTCTTATTATTATCAATCTAACTCATATTATTAACCATATTATGCAGATATGATCGATTGAACGACAATTACTATTCTTATTACTCTTATTATTATCAATCTAACTCATATTATTAGCCATATCATGCTTATATGATCGATAGAACGACAATTACTGTACTCACTACTTTTATTATTATCACCCTAACTCATATTATTAGCCATATTATGCTTATATGATCGATAGAACGACAATTACTATACTTTCTACTCTTATTATTATCAATCTAACTCATATTATTAGCCATATTATGCTTATATGATCGGTAGAACGATAATTACTATACTTTTTACTCTTATTATTATTAATCTAACACATATTATTAACCATATTATGCTTATATGATCGGTAGAACGATAATTACTATACTTATTACTCTTACTATTATTAATCTAACTCATATTATTAGCCATATTATGCTTATATGATCGATAGAACGACAATTACTATACTTTTTACTCTTATTATTATCAATCTAACTCATATTATTAACCATATTATGCAGATATGATCGATAGAACAACAACTACTATACTCATTACTCTTATTATTATCAATCTAACTCGTATTATTAGCCATATTATGCTTATATGATCGATAGAACGACAATTACTATACTCATTACTCTTATTATTATCAATCTAACTCATATTATTAGCCATATTATGCTTATATGATCGATAGAACCAAAATTACTCTACTTATTACTCTTATTATTATCAATCTAACTCATATTAATAGCCATATTATGCTTACATGATCGATAGGACGACAATTACTATACTTATTACTCTTATTATTATCAATCTAACTCATATTATTAGCCATATTATGCTTATATGATCGATAGGACGACAATTACTATACTTATTATTCTTATTATTATCAATCTAACTCATATTATTAGCCATATTATGCTTAAATGATCAATAGAACGACAATTACTATACTTTTTACTCTTATTATTATCAATCTAACTCATATTATTAACCATATTATTCAGATATGATCGATAGAACAACAATTACTATGCCCACTACTCTTATTATTATCAATCTAACTCATATTATTAGCCATATTATGTTTATGTGATCTGTAGAACGACAATTACTATACTTATTACTCTTATTATTATCAATCTAACTCATATTATTAGCCATATTATGCTTATATGATCGATAGAACGACAATTACTATACTTTTTACTCTTATTATTATTAATCTAACTCATATTATTAGCCATATTATGCTTATATGATCGATAGAACGACAATTACTATACTTATTACACTCACTGATATCAATCTAACTCATACTATTAACTATATTATGCAAATATGATCGATAGAACGACAATTACTATACTTATTACTCTTATTATTATCGCCCTAACTCATATTATTAGCCATATTATGCTTATATGATCGATAGAACGACAATTACTATACTCATTACTCTTATTATTATCAATCTAACTCATATTATTAGCCATATTATGCTTATGTGATCTGTAGAACGACAATTACTATACTTATTACTCTTATTATTATCAATCTAACACATATTATGAGCCATACTATGCTTGTATGATCGATAGAACGACAATTACTATACTTATTACTCTTACTATTATCAATCTGACTGATATTATTAGCCATATTATGCTTATGTGATCGATAGAACGACAATTACTATACTCATTACTCTTATTTTTATCAATCTAACTCATATTATTAGCCATATTATGCTTATGTGATCTGTAGAACGACAATTACTATACTTATTACTCCTATTATTATCAATCTAACACATATTATGAGCCATACTATGCTTGTATGATCGATAGAACGACAATTACTATACTTATTACTCTTATAATTATCAATCTAACTCATATTATTAGCCATATTGAACTTATATGGTCGATAGAACGACAATTACTATACTTATTACACTCACTGTTATCAATCTAACTCATATTATTAACCATATTATGCTTATATGATCGATAGGACGACAATTACTATACTTATTACTCTTATTATTATCAACCTAACTCTTATTACTAGACATATTGTGTTTATATGATCGATAGAACGACAATTACCATACTTATTACTATTATTATTATGATTCTAACTCACATTATTAGCCATATTATGCTTATATGATCGACAGAACGACAATTACTATACTTATTACACTCACTATTATCAATCTAACTCATATTATTTACCACATTATGCAGATATAATCGATAGAACGACAATTACTATACATATTACTCCTATTATTATCCATCTAACTCATATTATTAGCCATATTATGCTTATATGATCGATAGAACCAAAATTACTGTACTTATTACTCTTATCATTATCAATCTAACTCATATTATTAGCCATATTATGCTTATATGATCGATAGAACGACAATTACTATCCTTATTACTCTTATTATTATCAATCTAACTCATATTATTAGCCATATTATGCTTATATGATCGATAGAACCACAATTACTATACTTATTATTCTTATTATTATCAATCCAACTCATATTATCAGCCATATTATGCAGATAGGATCGATAGAACAACATCTACTATACTCATTACTCTTATTATTATCAATCTAACTCATATTATTAGCCATATTATGCTTATTTGATCGATAGAACGAAAATTACTCTACTTATTACTCTTATTATTATCAATCTAACTCATATTATAAGCCATATTATGCTTATATGATCGATAGGACGACAATTACTATACTTATTACTCTTATTATTATCAATCTAACTCATATTATTAGCCATATTATGCTTATATGATCGATAGGACGACAATTACTATACTTATTACTCTTATTATTATCAATCTAACTCATATTATTAGCCATATTATGCTTAAATGATCGATAGAACGACAATTACTATACTTATTACTCTTATTATTATCAATGTAACTCATATTATTAGCCATATTATGCTTAAATGATCGATAGAACGACAATTACTATACTTGTTATTCTTATTTTTATCAACCTAACTCATATTATTAACCATGTTATGCAAATTTGACCGATAGAATGACAATTACTATACTTATTACTCCTATTATTATCAATCTAACTCATATTATTAGCCATATTGTGCTTATGTGATCGACAGAACGACAATCACTATACTTATTACACTCACTGTTATCAATCTAACTCATATTATTAACCATATTACGCAAATATGATCGATAGAACGACAATTACTATACTTTTTACTCTTATTACTATCAATCTAACTCATATTATTAGCCATATTATGCTTATATGATCGGTACAACGATAATTACTATACTTATTACTCTTATTATTATCAATTTAACTGATAGTATTAGCCACATTATGCTCGTATGATCGGTGGAACGATAATTACTATACTTATTACTCTAATTATTATCAATCTAACTCATATTATTAGCCATATTATGCTTATATGATCGGTAGAACGATAATTACTATATCTATTACTCTTATTATTATCAATCTAACTCATATTATTAGCCACATTATGCTTATATGATCGATAGAACGACAATTACTATACTTATTACTCTGATTATTATCAACCTAACTCATATTATTAGCCATATTATGCTTATATGATCGATAGAACGACAATTACTATACTTATTACTCTTATTATTATCAACCTAACTCATATTATTAGCCATATTATGCTTATATGATCGATAGGACGACAATTACTATACTTATTACTCTTATTATTATCAATCTAACTCATATTATTAGCCATATTATGCTTAAATGATCAATAGAACGACAATTAATATACTTTTTACTCTTATTATTATCAATCTAACTCATATTATTAACCATATTTTTCAGATATGATCGATAGAACAACAATTTCTATGCCCACTACTCTTATTATTATCAATCTAACTCATATTATTAGCCATATTATGCTTATGTGATCTGTAGAACGACAATTACTATACTTATTACTCTTCTTATTATCAATCTAACTCATATTATTAGCCATATTATGCTTATATGATCGATAGAACGACAATTACTATACTTTTTACTCTTATTATTATTAATCTAACTCATATTATTAGCCATATTATGCTTATATGATCGATAGAACGACAATTACTATACTTATTACACTCACTGATATCAATCTAACTCATACTATTAACTATATTATGCAAATATGATCGATAGAACGACAATTACTATACTTATTACTCTTATTATTATCGACCTAACTCATATTATTAGCCATATTATGCTTATATGATCGATAGAACGACAATTACTATACTCATTACTCTTATTATTATCAATCTAACTCATATTATTAGCCATATTATGCTTATGTGATCTGTAGAACGACAATTACTATACTTATTACTCTTATTATTATCAATCTAACACATATTATGAGCCATACTATGCTTGTATGATCGATAGAACGACAATTACTATACTTATTACTCTTACTATTATCAATCTGACTGATATTATTAGCCATATTATGCTTATGTGATCGATAGAACGACAATTACTATACTCATTACTCTTATTATTATCAATCTAACTCATATTATTAGCCATATTATGCTTATGTGATCTGTAGAACGACAATTACTATACTTATTACTCCTATTATTATCAATCTAACACATATTATGAGCCATACTATGCTTGTATGATCGATAGAACGACAATTACTATACTTATTTCTCTTATTATTATCAATCTAACTCATATTATTAGCCATATTGAACTTATATGATCGATAGAACGACAATTACTATACTTATTACACTCACTGTTATCAATCTAACTCATATTATTAACCATATTATGCTTATATGATCGTTAGGACGACAATTACTATACTTATTACTCTTATTATTATCAACCTAACTCTTATTACTAGACATATTATGTTTATATGATCGATAGAACGACAATTACCATACTTATTACTATTATTATTATGAATCTAACTCACATTATTAGCCATATTATGCTTATATGATCGACAGAACGACAATTACTATACTTATTACACTCACTATTATCAATCTAACTCATATTATTTACCACATTATGCAGATATAATCGATAGAACGACAATTACTATACATATTACTCCTATTATTATCCATCTAACTCATATTATTAGCCATATTATGCTTATATGATCGATAGAACCAAAATTACTGTACCTATTACTCTTATCATTATCAATCTAACTCATATTATTAGCCATATTATGCTTATATGATCGATAGAACGACAATTACTATCCTTATTACTCTTATTATTATCAATCTAACTCATATTATTAGCCATATTATGCTTATATGATCGATAGAACCACAATTACTATACTTATTACTCTTATTATTATCAATCTAACTCATATTATTAGCCATATTATGCTTATATGATGGATAGAACGACAATTACTATACTTATTACTCTTATTATTATCAACCTAACTCATATTATTAGCCATATTATGCTTATATGATCGGTAGAACGATAATTACTATACTTTTTACTCTTATTATTATTAATCTAACACATATTATTAACCATATTATGCTTATATGATCGGTAGAACGATAATTACTATACTTATTACTCTTACTATTATTAATCTAACTCATATTATTAGCCATATTATGCTTATATGATCGATAGGACGACAATTACTATACTTGTTATTCTTATTTTTATCAACCTAACTCATATTATTAACCATGTTATGCAAATATGACCGATAGAATGACAATTACTATACTTATTACTCCTATTATTATCAATCTAACTCATATTATTAGCCATATTATGCTTATATGATCGATAGAACGACAATTACTATACTCATTACTCTTATTATTTTCAATCTAACTCATATTATTAGCCACATTATGCTTATATGATCGATAGAACGACAATTACTATACTTATTACTCTTATTATTATCAAACTAACTCATATTATTAGCCATATTATGCTTATATGATGGATAGAACGACAATTACTATACTTATTACTCTTATTATTATCAACCTAACTCATATTATTAGCCATATTATGCTTATATGATCGGTAGAACGATAATTACTATACTTTTTACTCTTATTATTATTAATCTAACACATATTATTAACCATATTATGCTTATATGATCGGTAGAACGATAATTACTATACTTATTACTCTTACTATTATTAATCTAACTCATATTATTAGCCATATTATGCTTATATGATCGATAGGACGACAATTACTATACTTGTTATTCTTATTTTTATCAACCTAACTCATATTATTAACCATGTTATGCAAATATGACCGATAGAATGACAATTACTATACTTATTACTCCTATTATTATCAATCTAACTCATATTATTAGCCATATTATGCTTATATGATCGATAGAACGACAATTACTATACCTATTACTCTTTTTATTATCAACCTAACTCATATTATTAGCCATATTATGCTTATTTGATCGATAGAACGAAAATTACTCTACTTATTACTCTTATTATTATCAATCTAACTCATATTATTAGCCATATTATGCTTATATGATCGATAGGACGACAATTACTATACTTATTACTCTTATTATTATCAATCTAACTCATATTATTAACCATATTATGCAGATATGATCGATTGAACGACAATTACTATTCTTATTACTCTTATTATTATCAATCTAACTCATATTATTAGCCATATCATGCTTATATGATCGATAGAACGACAATTACTGTACTCACTACTTTTATTATTATCACCCTAACTCATATTATTAGCCATATTATGCTTATATGATCGATAGAACGACAATTACTATACTTTCTACTCTTATTATTATCAATCTAACTCATATTATTAGCCATATTATGCTTATATGATCGGTAGAACGATAATTACTATACTTTTTACTCTTATTATTATTAATCTAACACATATTATTAACCATATTATGCTTATATGATCGGTAGAACGATAATTACTATACTTATTACTCTTACTATTATTAATCTAACTCATATTATTAGCCATATTATGCTTATATGATCGATAGAACGACAATTACTATACTTTTTACTCTTATTATTATCAATCTAACTCATATTATTAACCATATTATGCAGATATGATCGATAGAACAACAACTACTATACTCATTACTCTTATTATTATCAATCTAACTCATATTATTAGCCATATTATGCTTATATGATCGATAGAACGACAATTACTATACTCATTACTCTTATTATTATCAATCTAACTCATATTATTAGCCATATTATGCTTATATGATCGATAGAACCAAAATTACTCTACTTATTACTCTTATTATTATCAATCTAACTCATATTAATAGCCATATTATGCTTACATGATCGATAGGACGACAATTACTATACTTATTACTCTTATTATTATCAATCTAACTCATATTATTAGCCATATTATGCTTATATGATCGATAGGACGACAATTACTATACTTATTATTCTTATTATTATCAATCTAACTCATATTATTAGCCATATTATGCTTAAATGATCAATAGAACGACAATTAATATACTTTTTACTCTTATTATTATCAATCTAACTCATATTATTAACCATATTATTCAGATATGATCGATAGAACAACAATTACTATGCCCACTACTCTTATTATTATCAATCTAACTCATATTATTAGCCATATTATGTTTATGTGATCTGTAGAACGACAATTACTATACTTATTACTCTTATTATTATCAATCTAACTCATATTATTAGCCATATTATGCTTGTATGATCGATAGAACGACAATTACTATACTTTTTACTCTTATTATTATTAATCTAACTCATATTATTAGCCATATTATGCTTATATGATCGATAGAACGACAATTACTATACTTATTACACTCACTGATATCAATCTAACTCATACTATTAACTATATTATGCAAATATGATCGATAGAACGACAATTACTATACTTATTACTCTTATTATTATCGCCCTAACTCATATTATTAGCCATATTATGCTTATATGATCGATAGAACGACAATTACTATACTCATTACTCTTATTATTATCAATCTAACTCATATTATTAGCCATATTATGCTTATGTGATCTGTAGAACGACAATTACTATACTTATTACTCTTATTATTATCAATCTAACACATATTATGAGCCATACTATGCTTGTATGATCGATAGAACGACAATTACTATACTTATTACTCTTACTATTATCAATCTGACTGATATTATTAGCCATATTATGCTTATGTGATCGATAGAACGACAATTACTATACTCATTACTCTTATTATTATCAATCTAACTCATATTATTAGGCATATTATGCTTATGTGATCTGTAGAACGACAATTACTATACTTATTACTCCTATTATTATCAATCTAACACATATTATGAGCCATACTATGCTTGTATGATCGATAGAACGACAATTACTATACTTATTACTCTTATTATTATCAATCTAACTCATATTATTAGCCATATTGAACTTATATGATCGGTAGAACGACAATTACTATACTTATTACACTCACTGTTATCAATCTAACTCATATTATTAACCATATTATGCTTATATGATCGATAGGACGACAATTACTATACTTATTACTCTTATTATTATCAACCTAACTCTTATTACTAGACATATTATGTTTATATGATCGATAGAACGACAATTACCATACTTATTACTATTATTATTATGATTCTAACTCACATTATTAGCCATATTATGCTTATATGATCGACAGAACGACAATTACTATACTTATTACACTCACTATTATCAATCTAACTCATATTATTTACCACATTATGCAGATATAATCGATAGAACGACAATTACTATACATATTACTCCTATTATTATCCATCTAACTCATATTATTAGCCATATTATGCTTATATGATCGATAGAACCAAAATTACTGTACTTATTACTCTTATCATTATCAATCTAACTCATATTATTAGCCATATTATGCTTATATGATCGATAGAACGACAATTACTATCCTTATTACTCTTATTATTATCAATCTAACTCATATTATTAGCCATATTATGCTTATATGATCGATAGAACCACAATTACTATACTTATTATTCTTATTATTATCAATCCAACTCATATTATCAGCCATATTATGCAGATAGGATCGATAGAACAACAACTACTATACTCATTACTCTTATTATTATCAATCTAACTCATATTATTAGCCATATTATGCTTATATGATCGATAGAACGACAATTACTATACTCATTACTCTTATTATTATCAATCTAACTCATATTATTAGCCATATTATGCTTATTTGATCGATAGAACGAAAATTACTCTACTTATTACTCTTATTATTATCAATCTAACTCATATTATAAGCCATATTATGCTTATATGATCGATAGGACGACAATTACTATACTTATTACTCTTATTATTATCAATCTAACTCATATTATTAGCCATATTATGCTTATATGATCGATAGGACGACAATTACTATACTTATTACTCTAATTATTATCAATCTAACTCATATTATTAGCCATATTATGCTTATATGATCGGTAGAACGACAATTACTATACTTATTATTCTTATTATTATCAATCTAACTCATATTATTAGCCATATTATGCTTAAATGATCAATAGAACGACAATTAATATACTTTTTACTCTTATTATTATCAATCTAACTCATATTATTAACCATATTATTCAGATATGATCGATAGAACAACAATTACTATGCCCACTACTCTTATTATTATCAATCTAACTCATATTATTAGCCATATTATGTTTATGTGATCTGTAGAACGACAATTACTATACTTATTACTCTTATTATTATCAATCTAACTCATATTATTAGCCATATTATGCTTGTATGATCGATAGAACGACAATTACTATACTTTTTACTCTTATTATTATTAATCTAACTCATATTATTAGCCATATTATGCTTATATGATCGATAGAACGACAATTACTATACTTATTACACTCACTGATATCAATCTAACTCATACTATTAACTATATTATGCAAATATGATCGATAGAACGACAATTACTATACTTATTACTCTTATTATTATCGCCCTAACTCATATTATTAGCCATATTATGCTTATATGATCGATAGAACGACAATTACTATACTCATTACTCTTATTATTATCAATCTAACTCATATTATTAGCCATATTATGCTTATGTGATCTGTAGAACGACAATTACTATACTTATTACTCTTATTATTATCAATCTAACACATATTATGAGCCATACTATGCTTGTATGATCGATAGAACGACAATTACTATACTTATTACTCTTACTATTATCAATCTGACTGATATTATTAGCCATATTATGCTTATGTGATCGATAGAACGACAATTACTATACTCATTACTCTTATTATTATCAATCTAACTCATATTATTAGGCATATTATGCTTATGTGATCTGTAGAACGACAATTACTATACTTATTACTCCTATTATTATCAATCTAACACATATTATGAGCCATACTATGCTTGTATGATCGATAGAACGACAATTACTATACTTATTACTCTTATTATTATCAATCTAACTCATATTATTAGCCATATTGAACTTATATGATCGGTAGAACGACAATTACTATACTTATTACACTCACTGTTATCAATCTAACTCATATTATTAACCATATTATGCTTATATGATCGATAGGACGACAATTACTATACTTATTACTCTTATTATTATCAACCTAACTCTTATTACTAGACATATTATGTTTATATGATCGATAGAACGACAATTACCATACTTATTACTATTATTATTATGATTCTAACTCACATTATTAGCCATATTATGCTTATATGATCGACAGAACGACAATTACTATACTTATTACACTCACTATTATCAATCTAACTCATATTATTTACCACATTATGCAGATATAATCGATAGAACGACAATTACTATACATATTACTCCTATTATTATCCATCTAACTCATATTATTAGCCATATTATGCTTATATGATCGATAGAACCAAAATTACTGTACTTATTACTCTTATCATTATCAATCTAACTCATATTATTAGCCATATTATGCTTATATGATCGATAGAACGACAATTACTATCCTTATTACTCTTATTATTATCAATCTAACTCATATTATTAGCCATATTATGCTTATATGATCGATAGAACCACAATTACTATACTTATTATTCTTATTATTATCAATCCAACTCATATTATCAGCCATATTATGCAGATAGGATCGATAGAACAACAACTACTATACTCATTACTCTTATTATTATCAATCTAACTCATATTATTAGCCATATTATGCTTATATGATCGATAGAACGACAATTACTATACTCATTACTCTTATTATTATCAATCTAACTCATATTATTAGCCATATTATGCTTATTTGATCGATAGAACGAAAATTACTCTACTTATTACTCTTATTATTATCAATCTAACTCATATTATAAGCCATATTATGCTTATATGATCGATAGGACGACAATTACTATACTTATTACTCTTATTATTATCAATCTAACTCATATTATTAGCCATATTATGCTTATATGATCGATAGGACGACAATTACTATACTTATTACTCTAATTATTATCAATCTAACTCATATTATTAGCCATATTATGCTTATATGATCGGTAGAACGATAATTACTATACCTATTACTCTTATTATTATCAATCTAACTCATATTATTAGCCACATTATGCTTATATGATCGATAGAACGACAATTACTATACTTATTACTCTGATTATTATCAACCTAACTCATATTATTAGCCATATTATGCTTATATGATCGATAGAACGACAATTACTATACTTATTACTCTTATTATTATCAACCTAACTCATATTATTAGCCATATTATGCTTATATGATCGATAGGACGACAATTACTATACTTATTACTCTTATTATTATCAATCTAACTCATATTATTAGCCATATTATGCTTAAATGATCAATAGAACGACAATTAATATACTTTTTACTCTTATTATTATCAATCTAACTCATATTATTAACCATATTTTTCAGATATGATCGATAGAACAACAATTTCTATGCCCACTACTCTTATTATTATCAATCTAACTCATATTATTAGCCATATTATGCTTATGTGATCTGTAGAACGACAACTACTATACTTATTACTCTTATTATTATCAACCTAACTCTTATTACTAGACATATTATGTTTATATGATCGATAGAACGACAATTACCATACTTATTACTATTATTATTATGATTCTAACTCACATTATTAGCCATATTATGCTTATATGATCGACAGAACGACAATTACTATACTTATTACACTCACTATTATCAATCTAACTCATATTATTTACCACATTATGCAGATATAATCGATAGAACGACAATTACTATACATATTACTCCTATTATTATCCATCTAACTCATATTATTAGCCATATTATGCTTATATGATCGATAGAACCAAAATTACTGTACTTATTACTCTTATCATTATCAATCTAACTCATATTATTAGCCATATTATGCTTATATGATCGATAGAACGACAATTACTATCCTTATTACTCTTATTATTATCAATCTAACTCATATTATTAGCCATATTATGCTTATATGATCGATAGAACCACAATTACTATACTTATTATTCTTATTATTATCAATCCAACTCATATTATCAGCCATATTATGCAGATAGGATCGATAGAACAACAACTACTATACTCATTACTCTTATTATTATCAATCTAACTCATATTATTAGCCATATTATGCTTATATGATCGATAGAACGACAATTACTATACTCATTACTCTTATTATTATCAATCTAACTCATATTATTAGCCATATTATGCTTATTTGATCGATAGAACGAAAATTACTCTACTTATTACTCTTATTATTATCAATCTAACTCATATTATAAGCCATATTATGCTTATATGATCGATAGGACGACAATTACTATACTTATTACTCTTATTATTATCAATCTAACTCATATTATTAGCCATATTATGCTTATATGATCGATAGGACGACAATTACTATACTTATTACTCTAATTATTATCAATCTAACTCATATTATTAGCCATATTATGCTTATATGATCGGTAGAACGATAATTACTATACCTATTACTCTTATTATTATCAATCTAACTCATATTATTAGCCACATTATGCTTATATGATCGATAGAACGACAATTACTATACTTATTACTCTGATTATTATCAACCTAACTCATATTATTAGCCATATTATGCTTATATGATCGATAGAACGACAATTACTATACTTATTACTCTTATTATTATCAACCTAACTCATATTATTAGCCATATTATGCTTATATGATCGATAGGACGACAATTACTATACTTATTACTCTTATTATTATCAATCTAACTCATATTATTAGCCATATTATGCTTAAATGATCAATAGAACGACAATTAATATACTTTTTACTCTTATTATTATCAATCTAACTCATATTATTAACCATATTTTTCAGATATGATCGATAGAACAACAATTTCTATGCCCACTACTCTTATTATTATCAATCTAACTCATATTATTAGCCATATTATGCTTATGTGATCTGTAGAACGACAACTACTATACTTATTACTCTTATTATTATCAATCTAACTCATATTATTAGCCATATTATGCTTATATGATCGATAGGACGACAATTACTATACTTATTACTCTAATTATTATCAATCTAACTCATATTATTAGCCATATTATGCTTATATGATCGGTAGAACGATAATTACTATACCTATTACTCTTATTATTATCAATCTAACTCATATTATTAGCCACATTATGCTTATATGATCGATAGAACGACAATTACTATACTTATTACTCTGATTATTATCAACCTAACTCATATTATTAGCCATATTATGCTTATATGATCGATAGAACGACAATTACTATACTTATTACTCTTATTATTATCAACCTAACTCATATTATTAGCCATATTATGCTTATATGATCGATAGGACGACAATTACTATACTTATTACTCTTATTATTATCAATCTAACTCATATTATTAGCCATATTATGCTTAAATGATCAATAGAACGACAATTAATATACTTTTTACTCTTATTATTATCAATCTAACTCATATTATTAACCATATTTTTCAGATATGATCGATAGAACAACAATTTCTATGCCCACTACTCTTATTATTATCAATCTAACTCATATTATTAGCCATATTATGCTTATGTGATCTGTAGAACGACAACTACTATACTTATTACTCTTATTATTATCAATCTAACTCATATTATTAGCCATATTATGCTTATATGATCGATAGAACGACAATTACTATACTTTTTACTCTTATTATTATTAATCTAACTCATATTATTAGCCATATTATGCTTATATGATCGATAGAACGACAATTACTATACTTATTACACTCACTGATATCAATCTAACTCATACTATTAACTATATTATGCAAATATGATCGATAGAACGACAATTACTATACTTATTACTCTTATTATTATCGACCTAACTCATATTATTAGCCATATTATGCTTATATGATCGATAGAACGACAATTACTATACTCATTACTCTTATTATTATCAATCTAACTCATATTATTAGCCATATTATGCTTATGTGATCTGTAGAACGACAATTACTATACTTATTACTCTTATTATTATCAATCTAACACATATTATGAGCCATACTATGCTTGTATGATCGATAGAACGACAATTACTATACTTATTACTCTTACTATTATCAATCTGACTGATATTATTAGCCATATTATGCTTATGTGATCGATAGAACGACAATTACTATACTCATTACTCTTATTATTATCAATCTAACTCATATTATTAGCCATATTATGGTTATGTGATCTGTAGAACGACAATTACTATACTTATTACTCCTATTATTATCAATCTAACATATATTATGAGCCATACTATGCTTGTATGATCGATAGAACGACAATTACTATACTTATTTCTCTTATTATTATCAATCCAACTCATATTATTAGCCATATTGAACTTATATGATCGATAGAACGACAATTACTATACTTATTACACTCACTGTTATCAATCTAACTCATATTATTAACCATATTATGCTTATATGATCGATAGGACGACAATTACTATACTTATTACTCTTATTATTATCAACCTAACTCTTATTACTAGACATATTATGTTTATATGATCGATAGAACGACAATTACCATCCTTATTACTATTATTATTATGAATCTAACTCACATTATTAGCCATATTATGCTTATATGATCGACAGAACGACAATTACTATACTTATTACACTCACTATTATCAATCTAACTCATATTATTTACCACATTATGCAGATATAATCGATAGAACGACAATTACTATACATATTACTCCTATTATTATACATCTAACTCATATTATTAGCCATATTATGCTTATATGATCGATAGAACCAAAATTACTGTACTTATTGCTCTTATCATTATCAATCTAACTCATATTATTAGCCATATTATGCTTATATGATCGATAGAACGACAATTACTATCCTTATTACTCTTATTATTATCAATCTAACTCATATTATTAGCCATATTATGCTTATATGATCGATAGAACCACAATTACTATACTTATTACTCTTATTATTATCAATCTAACTCATATTATTAGCCATATTATGCTTATATGATCGATAGGACGACAATTACTATACTTATTACTCTTATTATTATCAATCTAACTCATATTATTAGCCATATTATGCTTAAATGATCGATAGAACGACAATTACTATACTTATTACTCTTATTATTATCAATCTAACTCATATTATTAGCCATATTATGCTTAAATGATCGATAGAACGACAATTACTATACTTGTTATTCTTATTTTTATCAACCTAACTCATATTATTAACCATGTTATGCAAATATGACCGATAGAATGACAATTACTATACTTATTACTCCTATTATTATCAATCTAACTCATATTATTAGCCATATTGTGCTTATGTGATCGACAGAACGACAATCACTATACTTATTACACTCACTGTTATCAATCTAACTCATATTATTAACCATATTACGCAAATATGATCGATAGAACGACAATTACTATACTTTTTACTCTTATTACTATCAATCTAACTCATATTATTAGCCATATTATGCTTATATGATCGGTACAACGATAATTACTATACTTATTACTCTTATTATTTTCAATTTAACTGATATTATTAGCCACATTATGCTCGTATGATCGGTGGAACGATAATTACTATACTTATTACTCTAATTATTATCAATCTAACTCATATTATTAGCCATATTATGCTTATATGATCGGTAGAACGATAATTACTATACCTATTACTCTTATTATTATCAATCTAACTCATATTATTAGCCACATTATGCTTATATGATCGATAGAACGACAATTACTATACTTATTACTCTGATTATTATCAACCTAACTCATATTATTAGCCATATTATGCTTATATGATCGATAGAACGACAATTACAATTACTATACATATTACTCCTATTATTATCCATCTAACTCATATTATTAGCCATATTATGCTTATATGATCGATAGAACCAAAATTACTGTACTTATTACTCTTATCATTATCAATCTAACTCATATTATTAGCCATATTATGCTTATATGATCGATAGAACGACAATTACTATCCTTATTACTCTTATTATTATCAATCTAACTCATATTATTAGCCATATTATGCTTATATGATCGATAGAACCACAATTACTATACTTGTTATTCTTATTTTATCAACCTAACTCATATTATTAACCATGTTATGCAAATATGACCGATAGAATGACAATTACTATACTTATTACTCCTATTATTATCAATCTAACTCATATATTAGCCATATTATGCTTATATGATCGATAGAACGACAATTACTATACTCTTACTCTTATTATTATCAAATCGAACTCATATTATTAGCCATATTATGCTATATGATCGATAGAACCAAAATTACTTTCTTATACTCTTATTATTATCAATCTAACTCATATTAATAGCCATATTATGCTTATATGATCGATAGGACGACAATTACTATCTTATTACTCTTATTATTATCAATCTAACTCATATTATTAGCCATATTATGCTTATATGATCGATAGGACGACAATTACTATACTTATTACTCTTATTATTATCAATCTAACTCATATTATTAGCCATATTATGCTTAAATGATCAATAGAACGACAATTAATATACTTTTTACTCTTATTGTTATCAATCTAACTCATATTATTAACCATATTATTCAGATATGATCGATAGAACAACAATTACTATGCCCACTACTCTTATTATTATCAATCTAACTCATATTATTAGCCATATTATGCTTATGTGATCTGTAGAACGACAATTACTATACTTATTACTCTTATTATTATCAATCTAACTCATATTATTAGCCATATTATGCTTATATGATCGATAGAACGACAATACTATACTTTTTACTCTTATTATTATTAATCTAACTCATATTATTAGCCATATTATGCTTATATGATCGATAGAACGACAATTACTATACTTATTACACTCACTGATATCAATCTAACTCATACTATTAACTATATTATGCAAATATGATCGATAGAACGACAATTACTATACTTATTACTCTTATTATTATCGACCTAACTCATATTATTAGCCATATTATGCTTATATGATCGATAGAACGACAATTACTATACTCATTACTCTTATTATTATCAATCTAACTCATATTATTAGCCATATTATGCTTATGTGATCTGTAGAACGACAATTACTATACCTATTACTCCTATTATTATCAATCTAACACATATTATGAGCCATACTATGCTTGTATGATCGATAGAACGACAATTACTATACTTATTACTCTTATTATTATCAATCTAACTCATATTATTAGCCATATTGAACTTATATGATCGATAGAACGACAATTACTATACTTATTACACTCACTGTTATCAATCTAACTCATATTATTAACCATATTATGCTTATATGATCGATAGGACGACAATTACTTTACTTATTACTCTTATTATTATCAACCTAACTCTTATTACTAGACATATTATGTTTATATGATCGATAGAACGACAATTACCATACTTATTACTATTATTATTATGAATCTAACTCATATTATTAGCCATATTATGCTTATATGATCGACAGAACGACAATTACTATACTTATTACACTCACTATTATCAATCTAACTCATATTATTTACCACATTATGCAGATATAATCGATAGAACGACAATTACTATACATATTACTCCTATTATTATCCATCTAACTCATATTATTAGCCATATTATGCTTATATGATCGATAGAACCAAAATTACTGTACTTATTACTCTTATCATTATCAATCTAACTCATATTATTAGCCATATTATGCTTATATGATCGATAGAACGACAATTTCTATACTCATTACTCTTATTATTATCAATCTAACTCATATTATTAGCCATATTATGCTTATTTGATCGATAGAACGAAAATTACTCTACTTATTACTCTTATTATTATCAATCTAACTCATATTATTAGCCATATTATGCTTATATGATCGATAGGACGACAATTACTATACTTATTACTCTTATTATTATCAATCTAACTCATATTATTAGCCATATTATGCTTATATGATCGATAGGACGACAATTACTATACTTATTACTCTTATTATTATCAATCTAACTCATATTATTAGCCATATTATGCTTAAATGATCGATAGAACGACAATTACTGTACTTATTACTCTTATTATTATCAATCTAACTCATATTATTAGCCATATTATGCTTAAATGATCGATAGAACGACAATTACTATACTTGTTATTCTTATTTTTATCAACCTAACTCATATTATTAACCATGTTATGCAAATATGACCGATAGAATGACAATTACTATACTTATTACTCCTATTATTATCAATCTAACTCATATTATTAGCCATATTGTGCTTATGTGATCGACAGAACGACAATCACTATACTTATTACACTCACTGTTATCAATCTAACTCATATTATTAACCATATTACGCAAATATGATCGATAGAACGACAATTACTATACTTTTTACTCTTATTACTATCAATCTAACTCATATTATTAGCCATATTATGCTTATATGATCGGTACAACGATAATTACTATACTTATTACTCTTATTATTATCAATTTAACTGATAGTATTAGCCACATTATGCTCGTATGATCGGTGGAACGATAATTACTATACTTATTACTCTAATTATTATCAATCTAACTCATATTATTAGCCATATTATGCTTATATGATCGGTAGAACGATAATTACTATACCTATTACTCTTACTATTATCAATCTAACTCATATTATTAGGCACATTATGCTTATATGATCGATAGAACGACAATTACTATACTTATTACTCTGATTATTATCAACCTAACTCATATTATTAGCCATATTATGCTTATATGATCGATAGAACGACAATTACTATACTTATTACTCTTATTATTATCAACCTAACTCATATTATTAACCATATTATGCTTATATGATCGGTAGAACGATAATTACTATACATATTACTCTTACTATTATTAATCTAACTCATATTATTAGCCATATTATGCTTATATGATCGATAGAACGACAATTACTATACTTTTTACGCTTATTATTATCAATCTAACTCATATTATTAGCCATATTATGCTTATATGATCGGTACAACGATAATTACTATACTTATTACTCTTATTATTATCAATTTAACTGATAGTATTAGCCACATTATGCTCGTATGATCGGTGGAACGATAATTACTATACTTATTACTCTAATTATTATCAATCTAACTCATATTATTAGCCATATTATGCTTATATGATCGGTAGAACGATAATTACTATACCTATTACTCTTACTATTATCAATCTAACTCATATTATTAGGCACATTATGCTTATATGATCGATAGAACGACAATTACTATACTTATTACTCTGATTATTATCAACCTAACTCATATTATTAGCCATATTATGCTTATATGATCGATAGAACGACAATTACTATACTTATTACTCTTATTATTATCAACCTAACTCATATTATTAACCATATTATGCTTATATGATCGGTAGAACGATAATTACTATACATATTACTCTTACTATTATTAATCTAACTCATATTATTAGCCATATTATGCTTATATGATCGATAGAACGACAATTACTATACTTTTTACGCTTATTATTATCAATCTAACTCATATTATTAACCATATTATGCAGATATGATCGATAGAACAACAACTACTATACTCATTACTCTTATTATTATCAATCTAACTCATATCATTACCCATATTATGCTTATATGATCGATAGAACGACAATCACTGTACTTATTACACTCACTATTATCAATCTAACGCATTTTATTAGCCATATTATGCTTTTATGATCGATAGAACGACCATTACTATACTTATTAGTCTTATTATTATCAATCCAACCCATATCATTAGCCATATTATGCTTATATGATCAATAGAACGACAGTTACTATACTTATTACTCTTATTATTATCGACCTAACTCATATTATTAGACATATTATGCTTATATGATCGATAGAACGACAATTACTATACTTTCTACTCTTATTATTATCAATCTAACTCATATTATTAGCCATATTATGCTTATATGATCGGTAGAACGATAATTACTATACTTTTTACTCTTATTATTATTAATCTAACACATATTATTAACCATATTATGCTTATATGATCGATAGGACGACAATTACTATACTTATTACTCTTATTATTATCAATCTAACTCATATTATTAGCCATATTATGCTTAAATGATCAATAGAACGACAATTAATATACTTTTTACTCTTATAATTATCAATCTAACTCATATTATTAACCATATTATTCAGATATGATCGATAGAACAACAATTACTATGCCCACTACTCTTATTATTATCAATCTAAATCATATTATTAGCCATATTATGCTTATGTGATCTGTAGAACGACAATTACTATACTTATTACTCTTATTATTATCAATCTAACTCATATTATTAGCCATATTATGCTTATATGATCGATAGAACGACAATTACTATACTTTTTACTCTTATTATTATTAATCTAACTCATATTATTAGCCATATTATGCTTATATGATCGATAGAACGACAATTACTATACTTATTACACTCACTGATATCAATCTAACTCATACTATTAACTATATTATGCAAATGTGATCGATAGAACGACAATTACTATACTTATTACTCTTATTATTATCGACCTAACTCATATTATTAGCCATATTATGCTTATATGATCGATAGAACGACAATTACTATACTCATTACTCTTATTATTATCAATCTAACTCATATTATTAGCCATATTCCGCTTATGTGATCTGTAGAACGACAATTACTATACTTATTACTCTTATTATTATCAATCTAACACATATTATGAGCCATACTATGCTTGTATGATCGATAGAACGACAATTACTATACTTATTACTCTTACTATTATCAATCTGACTGATATTATTAGCCATATTATGCTTATATGATCGATAGACCCAAAATTACTGTACTTATTACTCTTATCATTATCAATCTAACTCATATTATTAGCCATATTATGCTTATATGATCGATAGAACGACAATTACTATACTTATTACTCTTATAATTATCAATCTAACTCATATTATTAGCCATATTATGCTTATATGATCGATAGAACGACAATTGCTATACTTATTACTCTTATCATTATCAATCTAACTCATATTATCAGCCATATTATGCAGATATGATCGATAGAACAACAACTACTATACTCATTACTCTTATTATTATCAATCTAACTCATATTATTAGCCATATTATGCTTATATGATCGATAGAACGACAATTACTATACTCATTACTCTTATTATTATCAATCTAACTCATAGTATTAGCCATATTATGCTTATATGATCGGTAGAACGATAATTACTATACTCTTTACTCTTATTATTATTAATCTAACTCATATTATTAACCATATTATGCTTATATGATCGGTAGAACGATAATTACTATACATATTACTCTTACTATTATTAATCTAACTCATATTATTAGCCATATTATGCTTATATGATCGATAGAACGACAATTACTATACTTATTACACTCACTATTATCAATCTAATTCATTTTATTTGCCATATTATGCTTTTATGATCGATAGAGCGACCATTACTATACTTATTAGTCTTATTATTAACAATCCAACCCATATTATTAGCCATATTATGCTTATATGATCAATAGAACGACAATTAACATACTTTTTACTCTTATTATTATCAATCTAACTCATATTATTAACCATATTATTCAGATATGATCGATAGAACTACAATTACTATGCCCACTACTCTTATTATTATCAATCTAACTCATATTATTAGCCATATTATGCTTATGTGATCTGTAGAACGACAATTACTATACTTATTACTCTTATTATTTTCAATCTAACTCATATTATTAGCCATATTATGCTTATATGATCGATAGAACGACAATTACTATACTTTTTACTCTTATTATTATTAATCTAACTCATATTATTAGCCATATTATGCTTATATGATCGATAGAGCGACAATTACTATACTTATTACACTCACTGATATCAATCTAACTCATACTATTAACTATATTATGCAAATATGATCGATAGAACGACAATTACTATACTTATTACTCTTATTATTATCGACCTAACTCATATTATTAGCCATATTATGCTTATATGATCGATAGATCGACAAATACTATACTCATTACTCTTATTATTATCAATCTAACTCATATTATTAGCCATATTATGCTTATGTGATCTGTAGAACGACAATTACTATACTTATTACACCTATTATTATCAATCTAACACATATTATGAGCCATACTATGCTTGTATGATCGATAGAACGACAATTACTATACTTGTTATTCTTATTTTTATCAACCTAACTCATATTATTAACCATGTTATGCAAATATGACCGATAGAATGACAATTACTATACTTATTACTCCTATTATTATCAATCTAACTCATATTATTAGCCATATTGTGCTTATGTGATCGACAGAACGACAATCACTATACTTATTACACTCACTGTTATCAATCTAACTCATATTATTAGCCATATTATGCTTATATGATCGATAGAACCATATTACTATACTTATTACACTCACTATTATCAATCCAACTCATATTATTAACCATATTATGCAGATGTGATCGATAGGACGACAATTACTATACTTATTACTCTTATTATTATCAATCTAACTCATATTATTAGCCATATTATGCTTATATGATCGGTAGAACGATAATTACTATACCTATTACTCTTATTATTATCAATCTAACTCATATTATTAGCCACATTATGCTTATATGATCGATAGAACGACAATTACTATACTTATTACTCTTATTATTATCAAACCAACTCATATTATTAGGCTTATTATGCTTATATGATCGATAGAACGACAATTACTCTACTTATTACTCTTATTATTATCAATCTAACTCATATTATTAGCCATATTATGCTTATATGATCGATAGGACGACAATTACTATACTTATTACTCTTATTATTATCAATCTAACTCATATTATTAGCCATATTGTGCTTATGTGATCGACAGAACGACAATCACTATACTTATTACACTCACTGTTATCAATCTAACTCATATTATTAACCATATTACGCAAATATGATCGATAGAACGACAATTACTATACTTTTTACTCTTATTACTATCAATCTAACTCATATTATTAGCCATAATATGCTTATATGATCGTTACAACCATAATTACTACACTTATTACTCTTATTATTATCAATTTAACTGATATTATTAGCCACATTATGCTCGTATGATCGGTGGAACGATAATTACTATACTTATTACTCTAATTATTATCAATCTAACTCATATTATTAGCCATATTATGCTTATATGATCGGTAGAACGATAATTACTATACCTCTTACTCTTATTATTATCAATCTAACTCATATTATTAGCCACATTATGCTTATATGATCGATAGAGCGACAATTACTATACTTATTACTCTTATTATTATCAACCTAACTCATATTATTAGCCATATTATGCTTATATGATCGATAGAACGACAATTACTATACTTATTACTCTTATTATTATCAACCTAACTCATATTATTAGCCATATTATGCTTATATGATCGGTAGAACGATAATTACTATACTCTTTACTCTTATTATTATTAATCTAACTCATATTATTAACCATATTATGCTTATATGATCGGTAGAACGATAATTACTATACATATTACTCTTACTATTATTAATCTAACTCATATTATTAGCCATATTATGCTGATATGATCGATAGAACGACAATTACTATACTTTTTACTCTTATTATTATCAATCTAACTCATATTATTAACCATATTATGCAGATATGATCGATAGAACAACAACTACTATACTCATTACTCTTATTATTATCAATCTAACTCATATCATTAGCCATATTATGCTTATATGATCGGTAGAACGACAATTACTATACTTATTACACTCACTATTATCAATCTAACTCATTTTATTTGCCATATTATGCTTTTATGATCGATGGAGCGACCATTACTATACGTATTAGTCTTATTATTATCAATCCAACCCATATTATTAGCAATATTATGCTTATATGATCAATAGAACGACAATTAATATACTTTTTACTCTTATTATTATCAATCTAACTCATATTATTAACCATATTATTCAGATATGATCGATAGAACGACAATTACTATGCCCACTAATCTTATTATTATCAATCTAACTCATATTATTAGCCATATTATGCTTATGTGATCTGTAGAACGACAATTACTATACTTATTACTCTTATTATTTTCAATCTAACTCATATTATTAGCCATATTATGCTTATATGATCGATGGAACGACAATTACTATACTTTTTACTCTTATTATTATTAATCTAACTCATATTATTAGCCATATTATGCTTATATGATCGATAGAACGACAATTACTATACTTATTACACTCACCGATATCAATCTAACTCATACTATTAACTATATTATGCAAATATGATCGATAGAACGACAATTACTATACCTATTACTCTTATTATTATCGACCTAACTCATATTATTAGCCATATTATGCTTATATGATCGATAGAACGACAATTACTATACTCATTACTCTTGTTATTATCAATCTAACTCATATTATTAGCCATATTATGCTTATGTGATCTGTAGAACGACAATTACTATACTTATTACTCCTATTATTATCAATCTAACACATATTATGAGCCATACTATGCTTGTATGATCGATAGAACGACAATTACTATACTTATTACTCTTACTATTATCAATCTGACTGATATTATTAGCCATATTATGCTTATGTGATCGATAGAACGACAATTACTATACTCATTACTCTTATTATTATCAATCTAACTCATATTATTAGCCATATTATGCTCATATGATCGATAGAGCGACAATTACTATACTTATTACACTCACTGTTATCAATCCAACTCATATTATTAACCATATTAATCAGATATGATCGATAGAACGACAATCACTATACTTATTACTCTTATTATTATCAATCTAACTCATATTATTAGCCATATTGAACTTATATGATCGATAGAACGACAATTACTATACTTATTACACTCACTGTTATCAATCCAACTCATATTATTAACCATATTAAGCTGATATGATCGATAGAACGACAATCACTATACTTATTAGTCTTATTATTATCAATCTAACTCATATTATTAGCCATATAGAACTTATATGATCGATAGAACGACAATTACTATACTTATTACACTCACTGTTATCAATCTAACTCATATTATTAACCATATTATGCTTATATGATCGATAGGACGACAATTACAATACTTATTACTCTTATTATTATCAACCTAACTCATATTATTAGCCATATTATGCTTAAATGATCGATAGAACGACAATTACTATACTTATTGCTCTTATAATTATCAATCTAACTCATATTATTAGCCATATTATGCTTATATGATCGATAGAACGACAATTGCTACACTTATTACTCTTATCATTATCAATCTAACTCATATTATCAGCCATATTATGCTTATATGATCGATAGAACGACAATTACTATACCTATTACACTCACCATTATCAATCTAACTCATATTATTAACCATATTATGCAGATATGATCGATTGAACGACAATTACTATTCTTATTACTCTTATTATTATCAATCTAACTCATATTATTAGCCATATCATGCTTATAGGATCGATAGAACGACAATTACTATACTCACTACTTTTATTATTATCACCCTAACTCATATTATTAGCCATATTATGCTTATATGATCGATAGGACGACAATTACTATACTTACTACTCTTATTATTATCAATCTAACTCATATTATTAGCCATATTATGCTTAAATGATCGATAGAACGACAATTACTATACTTGTTATTCTTATTTTTATCAACCTAACTCATATTATTAACCATGTTATGCAAATATGACCGATAGAATGACAATTACTATACTTATTACTCCTATTATTATCAATCTAACTCATATTATTAGCCATGTTGTGCTTATGTGATCGACAGAACGACAATCACTATACTTATTACACTCACTGTTATCAATCTAACTCATATTATTAGCCACATTATGCTTATATGATCGATAGAACCACAATTACTATACTTATTACACTCACTATTATCAATCCAACTCATATTATTAACCATATTATGCAGATGTGATCGATAGGACGACAATTACTATACTTATTACTCTTATTATTATCAATCTAACTCATATTATTAGCCATATTATGCTTATATGATCGGTAGAACGATAATTACTATACCTATTACTCTTATTATTATCAATCTAACTCATATTATTAGCCACATTATGCTTATATGATCGATAGAACGACAATTACTATACTTATTACTCTTATTATTATCAAACTAACTCATATTATTAGCCATATTATGCTTATATGATCGATAGAACGACAATTACTATACTTATTACTCTTATTATTATCAACCTAACTCATATTATTAGCCATATTATGCTTATATGATCGGTAGAACGATAATTACTATACTTTTTACTCTTATTATTATTAATCTAACACATATTATTAACCATATTATGCTTATATGATCGGTAGAACGATAATTACTATACTTATTACTCTTACTATTATTAATCTAACTCATATTATTAGCCATATTATGCTTATATGATCGATAGAACGACAATTACTATACTTTTTACTCTTATTATTATCAATCTAACTCATATTATTAACCATATTATGCAGATATGATCGATAGAACAACAACTACTATACTCATTACTCTTATTATTATCAATCTAACTCATATTATTAGCCATATTATGCTTATATGATCGATAGAACGACAATTACTATACTCATTACTCTTATTATTATCAATCTAACTCATATTATTAGCCATATCATGCTTATAGGATCGATAGAACGACAATTACTATACTCACTACTTTTATTATTATCACCCTAACTCATATTATTAGCCATATTATGCTTATATGATCGATAGGACGACAATTACTATACTTACTACTCTTATTATTATCAATCTAACTCATATTATTAGCCATATTATGCTTAAATGATCGATAGAACGACAATTACTATACTTGTTATTCTTATTTTTATCAACCTAACTCATATTATTAACCATGTTATGCAAATATGACCGATAGAATGACAATTACTATACTTATTACTCCTATTATTATCAATCTAACTCATATTATTAGCCATGTTGTGCTTATGTGATCGACAGAACGACAATCACTATACTTATTACACTCACTGTTATCAATCTAACTCATATTATTAGCCACATTATGCTTATATGATCGATAGAACCACAATTACTATACTTATTACACTCACTATTATCAATCCAACTCATATTATTAACCATATTATGCAGATGTGATCGATAGGACGACAATTACTATACTTATTACTCTTATTATTATCAATCTAACTCATATTATTAGCCATATTATGCTTATATGATCGGTAGAACGATAATTACTATACCTATTACTCTTATTATTATCAATCTAACTCATATTATTAGCCACATTATGCTTATATGATCGATAGAACGACAATTACTATACTTATTACTCTTATTATTATCAAACTAACTCATATTATTAGCCATATTATGCTTATATGATCGATAGAACGACAATTACTATACTTATTACTCTTATTATTATCAACCTAACTCATATTATTAGCCATATTATGCTTATATGATCGGTAGAACGATAATTACTATACTTTTTACTCTTATTATTATTAATCTAACACATATTATTAACCATATTATGCTTATATGATCGGTAGAACGATAATTACTATACTTATTACTCTTACTATTATTAATCTAACTCATATTATTAGCCATATTATGCTTATATGATCGATAGAACGACAATTACTATACTTTTTACTCTTATTATTATCAATCTAACTCATATTATTAACCATATTATGCACATATGATCGATAAAACAACAACTACTATACTCATTACTCTTATTATTATCAATCTAACTCATATTATTAGCCATATTATGCTTATATGATCGATAGAACGACAATTACTATACTCATTACTCTTATTATTATCTATCTAACTCATATTATTAGCCATATTATGCTTATATGATCGATAGAACGAAAATTACTCTACTTATTACTCTTATTATTATCAATCTAACTCATATTATTAGCCATATTATGCTTATATGATCGATAGGACGACAATTACTATACTTATTACTCTTATTATTATCAATCTAACTCATATTATTAGCCATATTATGCTTATATGATCGATAGGACGACAATTAGTATACTTATTACTCTTATTATTATCAATCTAACTCATATTATTAGCCATATTATGCTTAAATGATCGATAGAACGACAATTACTATACTTATTACTCTTATTATTATCAATCTAACTCATATTATTAGCCATATTATGCTTAAATGATCGATAGAACGACAATTACTATACTTGTTATTCTTATTTTTATCAACCTAACTCATATTATTAACCATGTTATGCAAATATGACCGATAGAATGACAATTACTATACTTATTACTCCTATTATTATCAATCTAACTCATATTATTAGCCATATTGTGCTTATGTGATCGACAGAACGACAATTACTATACTTTTTACTCTTATTATTATTAATCTAACTCATATTATTAGCCATATTGTGCTTATGTGATCGACAGAACGACAATCACTATACTTATTACACTCACTGTTATCAATCTAACTCATATTATTAGCCATATTATGCTTATATGATCGATAGAACCACAATTACTATACTTATTACACTCACTATTATCAATCCAACTCATATTATTAACCATATTATGCAGATGTGATCGATAGGACGACAATTACTATACTTATTACTCTTATTATTATCAATCTAACTCATATTATTAGCCATATTATGCTTATATGATCGGTAGAACGATAATTACTATACCTATTACTCTTATTATTATCAATCTAACTCATATTATTAGCCACATTATGCTTATATGATCGATAGAACGACAATTACTATACTTATTACTCTTATTATTATCAAACTAACTCATATTATTAGCCATATTATGCTTATATGATCGATAGAACGACAATTACTATACTTATTACTCTTATTATTATCAACCTAACTCATATTATTAGCCATATTATGCTTATATGATCGGTAGAACGATAATTACTATACTTTTTACTCTTATTATTATTAATCTAACACATATTATTAACCATATTATGCTTATATGATCGGTAGAACGATAATTACTATACTTATTACTCTTACTATTATTAATCTAACTCATATTATTAGCCATATTATGCTTATATGATCGATAGAACGACAATTACTATACTTTTTACTCTTATTATTATCAATCTAACTCATATTATTAACCATATTATGCAGATATGATCGATAGAACAACAACTACTATACTCATTACTCTTATTATTATCAATCTAACTCATATTATTAGCCATATTATGCTTATATGATCGATAGAACGACAATTACTATACTCATTACTCTTATTATTATCTATCTAACTCATATTATTAGCCATATTATGCTTATATGATCGATAGAACGAAAATTACTCTACTTATTACTCTTATTATTATCAATCTAACTCATATTATTAGCCATATTATGCTTATATGATCGATAGGACGACAATTACTATACTTATTACTCTTATTATTATCAATCTAACTCATATTATTAGCCATATTATGCTTATATGATCGATAGGACGACAATTAGTATACTTATTACTCTTATTATTATCAATCTAACTCATATTATTAGCCATATTATGCTTAAATGATCGATAGAACGACAATTACTATACTTATTACTCTTATTATTATCAATCTAACTCATATTATTAGCCATATTATGCTTAAATGATCGATAGAACGACAATTACTATACTTGTTATTCTTATTTTTATCAACCTAACTCATATTATTAACCATGTTATGCAAATATGACCGATAGAATGACAATTACTATACTTATTACTCCTATTATTATCAATCTAACTCATATTATTAGCCATATTGTGCTTATGTGATCGACAGAACGACAATTACTATACTTTTTACTCTTATTATTATTAATCTAACTCATATTATTAGCCATATTGTGCTTATGTGATCGACAGAACGACAATCACTATACTTATTACACTCACTGTTATCAATCTAACTCATATTATTAGCCATATTATGCTTATATGATCGATAGAACCACAATTACTATACTTATCACACTCACTATTATCAATCCAACTCATATTATTAACCATATTATGCAGATGTGATCGATAGGACGACAATTACTATACTTATTACTCTTATTATTATCAATCTAACTCATATTATTAGCCATATTATGCTTATATGATCGGTAGAACGATAATTACTATACCTATTACTCTTATTATTATCAATCTAACTCATATTATTAGCCACATTATGCTTATATGATCGATAGAACGACAATTACTATACTTATTACTCTTATTATTATCAAACTAACTCATATTATTAGCCATATTATGCTTATATGATCGATAGAACGACAATTACTCTACTTATTACTCTTATTATTATCAATCTAACTCATATTATTAGCCATATTATGCTTATATGATCGATAGGACGACAATTACTATACTTATTACTCTTATTATTATCAATCTAACTGATATTATTAGCCACATTATGCTCGTATGATCGGTGGAACGATAATTACTATACTTATTACTCTAATTATTATCAATCTAACTCATATTATTAGCCATATTATGCTTATATGATCGGTAGAACGATAATTACTATACCTATTACTCTTATTATTATCAATCTAACTCATATTATTAGCTACATTATGCTTATATGATCGATAGAGCGACAATTACTATACTTATTACTCGTATTATTATCAACCTAACTCATATTATTAGCCATATTATGCTTATATGATCGATAGAACGACAATTACTATACTTATTACTCTTATTATTATCAACCTAACTCATATTATTAGCCATATTATGCTTATATGATCGGTAGAACGATAATTACTGTACTTATTAGTCTTATTATTATCAATCCAACCCATATTATTAGCCATATTATGCTTATATGATCAATAGAACGACAATTAATATACTTTTTACTCTTATTATTATCAATCTAACTCATATTATTAACCATATTATTCAGATATGATCGATAGAACGACAATTACTATGCCCACTTCTCTTATTATTATCAATCTAACTCATATTATTAGCCATATTATGCTTATGTGATCTGTAGAACGACAATTACTATACTTATTACTCTTATTATTTTCAATCTAACTCATATTATTAGCCATATTATGCTTATATGATCGATGGAACGACAATTACTATACTTTTTACTCTTATTATTATTAATCTAACTCATATTATTAGCCATATTATGCTTATATGATCGATAGAACGACAATTACTATACTTATTACACTCACTGATATCAATCTAACTCATACTATTAACTATATTATGCAAATATGATCGATAGAACGACAATTACTATACTTATTACTCTTATTATTATCGACCTAACTCATATTATTAGCCATATTATGCTTATATGATCGATAGAACGACAATTACTGTACTCATTACTCTTGTTATTATCAATCTAACTCATATTATTAGCCATATTATGCTTATGTGATCTGTAGAACGACAATTACTATACTTATTACTCCTATTATTATCAATCTAACACATATTATGAGCCATACTATGCTTATATGATCGATAGAACGACAATTACTCTACTTATTACTCTTATTATTATCAATCTAACTCATATTATTAGCCATATTATGCTTATATGATCGATAGGACGACAATTACTATACTTATTACTCTTATTATTATCAATCTAACTCATATTATTAGCCATATTATGCTTAAATGATCGATAGAACGACAATTACTATACTTATTACTCTTATTATTATCAATCTAACTCATATTATTAGCCATATTATGCTTAAATGATCAATAGAACGACAATTCCTATACTTGTTATTCTTATTTTTATCAACCTAACTCATATTATTAACCATATTACGCAAATATGATCGATAGAACGACAATTACTATACTTTTTACTCTTATTACTATCAATCTAACTCATATTATTAGCCATATTATGCTTATATGATCGTTACAACGATAATTACTATACTTATTACTCTTATTATTATCAATTTAACTGATATTATTAGCCACATTATGCTCGTATGATCGGTGGAACGATAATTACTATACTTATTACTCTAATTATTATCAATCTAACTCATATTATTAGCCATATTATGCTTATATGATCGGTAGAACGATAATTACTATACGTATTACTCTTATTATTATCAATCTAACTCATATTATTAGCTACATTATGCTTATATGATCGATAGAGCGACAATTACTATACTTATTACTCGTATTATTATCAACCTAACTCATATTATTAGCCATATTATGCTTATATGATCGATAGAACGACAATTACTATACTTATTACTCTTATTATTATCAACCTAACTCATATTATTAGCCATATTATGCCTATATGATCGGTAGAACGATAATTACTATACTCTTTACTCTTATTATTATTAATCTAACTCATATTATTAACCATATTATGCTTATATGATCGGTAGAACGATAATTACTATACATATTACTCTTACTATTATTAATCTAACTCATATTATTAGCCATATTATGCTGATATGATCGATAGAACGACAATTACTATACTTTTTACTCTTATTATTATCAATCTAACTCATATTATTAACCATATTATGCAGATATGATCGATAGAACAACAACTACTATACTCATTACTCTTATTATTATCAATCTAACTCATATCATTAGCCATATTATGCTTATATGATCGATAGAACGACAATTACTATACTTATTACACTCACTATTATCAATCTAACTCATTTTATTTGCCATATTATGCTTTTATGATCGATAGAGCGACCATTACTATACTTATTAGTCTTATTATTATCAATCCAACCCATATTATTAGCCATATTATGCTTATATGATCAATAGAACGACAATTAATATACTTTTTACTCTTATTATTATCAATCTAACTCATATTATTAACCATATTATTCAGATATGATCGATAGAACGACAATTACTATGCCCACTTCTCTTATTATTATCAATCTAACTCATATTATTAGCCATATTATGCTTATGTGATCTGTAGAACGACAATTACTATACTTATTACTCTTATTATTTTCAATCTAACTCATATTATTAGCCATATTATGCTTATATGTTCGATGGAACGACAATTACTATACTTTTTACTCTTATTATTATTAATCTAACTCATATTATTAGCCATATTATGCTTATATGATCGATAGAACGACAATTACTATACTTATTACACTCACTGATATCAATCTAACTCATACTATTAACTATATTATGCAAGTATGATCGATAGAACGACAATTACTATACTTATTACTCTTATTATTATCGACCTAACTCATATTATTAGCCATATTATGCTTATATGATCGATAGAACGACAATTACTGTACTCATTACTCTTGTTATTATCAATCTAACTCATATTATTAGCCATATTATGCTTATGTGATCTGTAGAACGACAATTACTATACTTATTACTCCTATTATTATCAATCAAACACATATTATGAGCCATACTATGCTTGTATGATCGATAGAACGACAATTACTATACTTATTACTCTTACTATTATCAATCTGACTGATATTATTAGCCATATTATGCTTATGTGATCGATAGAACGACAATTACTATACTCATTACTCTTATTATTATCAATCTAACTCATATTATTAGCCATATTATGCTCATATGATCGATAGAGCGACAATTACTATACTTATTACACTCACTGTTATCAATCCAACTCATATTATTAACCATATTAAGCAGATATGATCGATAGAACGACAATCGCTATACTTATTACTCTTATTATTATCAATCTAACTCATATTATTAGCCATATTATGCTTATATGATCGATAGGACGACAATTACTATACTTATTACTCTTATTATTATCAATCTAACTCATATTATTAGCCATATTATGCTTATATGATCGATAGGACGACAATTACTATACTTATTACTCTTATTATTATCAATCTAACTCATATTATTAGCCATATTATGCTTAAATGATCGATAGAACGACAATTACTATACTTATTACTCTTATTATTATCAATCTAACTCATATTATTAGCCATATTATGCTTAAATGATCGATAGAACGACAATTACTATACTTATTACACTCACTATTATCAATCCAACTTATATTATTAACCATATTATGCAGATGTGATCGATAGGACAACAATTACTATACTTATTACTCTTATTATTATCAATCTAACTCATATTATTAGCCATATTATGCTTATATGATCGGTAGAACGATAATTACTATACCTATTACTCTTATTATTATCAATCTAACTCATATTATTAGCCACATTATGCTTATATGATCGATAGAACGACAATTACTATACTTATTACTCTTATTATTATCAAACTAACTCATATTATTAGCCATATTATGCTTATATGATCGATAGGACGACAATTACAATACTTATTACTCTTATTATTATCAATCTAACTCATATTATTAGCCATATTATGCTTAAATGATCGATAGGACGACAATTACTATACTTATTACTCTTATTATTATCAACCTAACTCATATTATTAGCCATATTATGCTTAAATGATCGACAGAACGACAATTACTATACTTATTACTCTTATAATTATCAATCTAACTCATATTATTAGCCATATTATGCTTATATGATCGATAGAACGACAATTGCTATACTTACTACTCTTATCATTATCAATCTAACTCATATTATCAGCCATATTATGCTTATATGATCGATAGAACGACAATTACTATACTCATTACTCTTATTATTACCAATCTAACTCATATTATTAGCCATATTATGCTTATGTGATCTGTAGAACGACAATTACTATACTTATTACTCCTATTATTATCAATCTAACACATATTATGAGCCATACTATGCTTGTATGATCGATAGAACGACAATTACTATACTTATTACTCTTACTATTATCAATCTGACTGATATTATTAGCCATATTATGCTTATGTGATCGATAGAACGACAATTACTATACTCATTACTCTTATTATTATCAATTTAACTCATATTATTAGCCATATTGTAACTATATGATCGATAGGACGACAATTACTATACTCATTACTCTTATTATTATCAATCTAACTCATCTTATTAGCCATATTATGCTTATGTGATCGATAGAACGACAATTACTATACTTATTACTCTTACTATTATCAATCTGACTGATATTATTAGCCATATTATGCTTATGTGATCGATAGAAAGACAATTACTATACTCATTACTCTTATTATTATCAATCTAACTCATATTATTAGCCATATTATGCTCATATGATCGATAGAGCGACAATTACTATACTTATTACACTCACTGTTATCAATCCAACTCATATTATTAACCATATTAAGCAGATATGATCGATAGAACGACAATCACTATACTTATTACTCTTATTATTATCAATCTAACTCATATTATTAGCCATATTGAACTTATATGATCGATAGAACGACAATTACTATACTTATTACACTCACTGTTATCAATCCAACTCATATTATTAACCATATTAAGCAGATATGATCGATAGAACGACAATCACTATACTTATTACTCTTATTATTATCAATCTAACTCATATTATTAGCCATATAGAACTTATATGATCGATAGAACGACAATTACTATACTTATTACACTCACTGTTATCAATCTAACTCATATTATTAACCATATTATGCTTATATGATCGATAGGACGACAATTACAATACTTATTACTCTTATTATTATCAACCTAACTCATATTATTAGCCATATTATGCTTAAATGATCGATAGAACGACAATTACTATACTTATTACTCTTATAATTATCAATCTAACTCATATTATTAGCCATATTATGCTTATATGATCGATAGAACGACAATTGCTATACTTATTACTCTTATCATTATCAATCTAACTCATATTATCAGCCATATTATGCTTATATGATCGATAGAACGACAATTACTATACCTATTACACTCACTATTATCAATCTAACTCATATTATTAACCATATTATGCAGATATGATCGATAGAACAACAACTACTATACTCATTACTCTTATTATTATCAATCTAACTCATATTATTAGCCATATTATGCTTATATGATCGATAGAACGACAATTACTATACTCATTACTCTTGTTATTATCTATCTAACTCATATTATTAGCCATATTATGCTTATATGATCGATAGAACGAAAATTACTCTACTTATTACTCTTATTATTATCAATCTAACTCATATTATTAGCCATATTATGCTTATATGATCGATAGGACGACAATTACTATACTTATTACTCTTATTATTATCAATCTAACTCAAATTATTAGCCATATTATGCTTATATGATCGATAGGACGACAATTACTATACTTATTACTCTTATTATTATCAATCTAACTCATATTATTAGCCATATTATGCTTAAATGATCGATAGAACGACAATTACTATACTTATTACTCTTATTATTATCAACCTAACTCATATTATTAGCCATATTATGCTTAAATGATCGACAGAACGACAATTACTATACTTATTACTCTTATAATTATCAATCTAACTCATATTATTAGCCATATTATGCTTATATGATCGATAGAACGACAATTGCTATACTTATTACTCTTATCATTATCAATCTAACTCATATTATCAGCCATATTATGCTTATATGATCGATAGAACGACAATTACTATAACTATTACACTCACTATTATCAATCTAACTCATATTATTAACCATATTATGCAGATATGATCGATTCAACGACAATTACTATTCTTATTACTCTTATTATTATCAATCTAACTCATATTATTAGCCATATCATGCTTATATGATCGATAGAACGACAATTACTATACTCACTACTTTTATTATTATCACCCTAACTCATATTATTAGCCATATTATGCTTATATGATCGATAGGACGACAATTACTATACTTACTACTCTTATTATTATCAATCTAACTCATATTATTAGCCATATTATGCTTAAATGATCGATAGAACGACAATTACTATACTTGTTATTCTTATTTTTATCAACCTAACTCATATTATTAACCATGTTATGCAAATATGACCGATAGAATGACAATTACTATACTTATTGATCCTATTATTATCAATCTAACTCATATTATTAGCCATATTGTGTGTTCGAACAACGGTTTAAATGTTTTGGAACGAGCGTTCTGTCTCGCTCGCGCGAATGCTGAGCACCTGGCGAGGGTGACGCGGGGGGGCGGAGGTAGCCTCCAACGATATATGTTTGGTTCCGCGACGATTAACTCTCTCTCGTTGTTCCGAATTGTACTCAGCAACTTCGGCAAACTAAACGATATTTCGCTTTTGAGACATTCTCGCGATTACTTAGACGAACAGTAGCACGTACTGCTTCGGAGACTTCTATTTTTTATTTTTTAATAAGTTACTTGGTTAAATTAAAGGACATTTTTGATTTGTGTGTATGTTGTACGATTTAAGTTTAATACTTTTGACAAATGTACAGTTCTCTTTGCGTTTAAATATAAGTTTATTGTTCCGTCGGAAGTCCGGCAAAACCTATCGTTTTTTTATTTCCTCGGGAACAATATCTAACTCCGCGAGATTCTCGTCAAGAGCGATATTGCCCCAACATTTGGTCCTTCGAGCCGGATTTTTTCGACGAACAATTCTTGTGACAATTTTCGTGAGTGCTTGAAATAATCGTTCGAAGACTGCACCTCATCGCCGGTTCCTGCCAATCTTCACGACTTGGACTTCGTGGTTCTGGAAAGGAAAAGGAAGATCAGTTTTTTTTTGGAAAATTTTGAGCGCAGTGGCGGTAAGAAAAGATAAGCGTTGTATCTTTTTCATTGCCAACGGTTACAAAACGTTACATTGCCGTTACTAACGGGCGCATTTAAATCGACTTCCTGGGTGACCTTACCGTGGAGGCGAGACGTTAACAGTCGTCGGCTCCGTATTGTTGCCACCCATAACAAAGAGGTGACAACGGTCGACCTCAGCGCGCAACCGTTTCTATCGCTCGCTGTTTTTCTGCTTCTAACAACAAAAACGGAACATAACGTTTTGTCAACCGTACCATTTCGATACAAATTCAAAACTCCATAATAACGAAATGTCTTCACCTACTTTCGACGATCTACTGCGATAGCAAACGGAGTTGGCCGGTTGGATCCAACGGTTTTGGACGAATCTATGCAAATTAGGGAAGGAAAAAATCACACGCTCGGTGCTGATTCAAAGGAAAACCCTACTGGAGCGGTACTGGGATTCCTTTTTCTCGGGCCATCGACAGTTAATGCGGTGCAGGGAGGCATCGAAGTCAACCTACGTGCAGAATGATCTCTTTTCGGAAGTTGAAGAGGCCTATCTTGACGCCGCTGCAAAAATAGATCAACTGGTAGAGGAACTCCCCAACGCGGGCGCCGCGGGGGGAGCTCCTAATCCCTTATCTATTCTCTCGCAACCTCATCTGCCGAAAATTCAACTACCTACGTTTTCAGGCAACCCACTGGAATGGGAGAGTTTTCGCGATTTGTTCAGGAGTCTAGTACACGACGTTCCGCACCTGTCCAACACCAAGAAACTTCTATACCTGAAGTCCAGCTTGTCCGGCGAAGCGTTGGAGGTCATCCAAAACACTCCCATCACGGAAGCGGGGTACGAAGGAGCATGGGAAGACCTCGAGGTCCGGTACGGAAACACCAGGCTGCTGTCCTTCGCCCATCACCGAGCCATCCTGACATGCCCACCAGCTCAACGGCAATCGACGTCGGAATTGAAGCGCCTGTTGGACACCTTCAGGCAGACCATTCGAGCCTATTCAGCATTGAAGAAACCTGTAACGGCGTGGGACGAGTGGTTCATGTTTTTATTAAGTCAGAAACTTGACAGAACCACTCACTTGGCCTGGGAGACGTCCCTCGCGAAAAGCCGAGAAATCCCGTCCTTCCAGCAATTGGCGGATTTCCTCGAGAACCGGATACAGGCTTTGGACGCTGCTCAGATCCCGGAATCGTTGATCAGATCCTCCCCGCAAGTCAAAGACGTTGCGCCTAAAATTAAAGGAGAGTCGAGCGTGAAAAAGACACACTCAACGATCTACGCAGCATCGGCAAAAAATCTGACATCTCGGAAGTGCCTCTCCTGCAGCGGAACCCACAACATAAGCTACTGCACAAAATTCAAAGCACTCTCCGCCTCGAAGCGAAAGGATCGAGCCATTCAATTAAAGGCGTGTCTCAATTGCCTAAACGCAGGCCATGAAATGGCGAAATGCCCTTCGCAACAGGGTTGTCTGGCGTGCGGGAAGCGTCACCACACGTTACTCCACGAGGCGATGCTTCTCCCTGGGTCAACGGTGTCTCACGCATCGACGGTACAACGGCCATCCGAGGATGAAGATCTCTTCAGGGCCACTACATGTACGTCATCTGCCACAAACCGGGGAATTGCGCTACTCGCCACCGCGAGGGTCAAGGTGGAGGCGCCATCGGGGGACTCCATTGAAATTCGGGCGCTGCTGGATACCGGCTCCGACACGTCCCTCGTAAGCCAATGGGTCGTCCAAACTCTACGCTTGCCACGGCGGGCGGTTCAAGTGGCCATCTCGGGGGTGCAGGATAGGGAAGCCGGCGCAGCAACCAGTGAGGTTCAATTTTCGGTGCGCTCCAAGCTACAAAAGGACTTCACACTTCCCGTCCGCGCCCTGGTGCTCCAGCGTCTGACCTCGCTGATACCGTCCCAGCAGATGGACAACACAAATTGGCATCATCTACGCGGCGTTACACTGGCTGATCCTGGTTTCGGTACACCTTCCCGAGTGGATCTTATACTCGGCGCGGACGTTTGTGGAGCTCTCTTCCTGGACCAAACTCGAAGCGGACAGCCAGGTACCCCAGTGGGAAAATTAACGCCTTTCGGTTGGGTTTTACTAGGTCCCACCTCCAGACGCCAGGCTGGGATTGGTTCTGTCGCTCGGACGTATCATTGTCATTGCGACGACACCACGGAACAACTACTCCAACGATTTTGGGAAGTGGAGGAACTTCCCAATCGATCGCCCTTGTCGCCCGAGGAGGAGAATTGCGAACGCCATTTCAAGGACACGCACTCCCGAGATGAAAGCGGTCGGTACTGCGTACGCTTACCTTTCAAGCAGGATCCCAGCAGCGCTTTGACGTCGACGCGAGCTATGGCTTTAAAATTCCTGTTGAGCTGCGAGCGTCGATTGGCCTCCAACTCCCAACTGGCGGAGGGTTATCGGGCCTTTATGGGGGAATACCTCGACCTCGACCACATGGAGCCCGTCATGGATTTAGAGAAGAAGACCAACGCCTATTACCTGCCGCATCACGCCGTGGTGAAGCGCCACGACCCTTCGGCCAAGCTGCGCGTCGTCTTCAACGCCTCATTTCCAACATCTACGGGAAATTCTCTAAATGACTGTTTGTGCACGGGCCCGAAACTTCAAGCGGATCTGTGGCTCGTACTTACTCGCTGGAGACTATTCCGAAACGTATTCACCTCGGATATCGTCAAAATGTATCGCCAGATTAGGGTGCACACTCTGGACCGACAATGGCAACGCATCCTGTGGAGGAAAAACCCAGATGAACCAGTTCAAGATTACGATTTATCTACAGTCACTTACGGGACATCCTGTGCTCCGTTTCTGGCCCTTCGGGTGCTTCAGCAGCTGGCCGAAGACGAGAAAGGAAGGTTTCCATCGGGGGCAATCGTTATCAAGCGTCACACCTACGTTGACGACATACTGGCGGGGGCGGACGACGAGGGACTGCTGCAGGAGTTAAAAAAGGAGGTCGTCGCCATCTTCGAGGCAGGGGCGTTCCACTTGGCGAAATGGGCTTCCAACACCCCGAGTCTGCAAGAAAAGGGTCAGTCCAAAGAATGTCTCTTCCAGGAGGCCTCTGGAATCGGGACGCTTGGGGTGCTCTGGAGCCCCAAAACCGATTCATTTTCACTCCGGGTGAACTTACCCGCAAACCCGTCCGCTCGATATACCAAGAGGCGAATTCTGTCCGAAGTGGCCAGTCTGTTCGACCCGCTAGGATGGGCTGCACTGGTGCTTATTTTCGCCAAGGTCTTGATGCAGGATCTCTGGATACTCGGCGTGGAGTGGGACCAGGACCTGCCACAAAAGTTGCAAACCTCTTGGGTAAGCTTTAAGGAGTCGCTTTGCCTACTTAACACACTAAACGTTCCCAGGTGGACCCATTTTACGAGTGGCCATCAAGAGCTCGAGTTGCATGGCTTTTGCGACGCGTCTCAAAGGGCTTACGCGGCTGCTGTCTACTTGCGAGTGGTCCGGGGAGAAGCTATTTTCACTACGTTATTGGTGGCCAAAACCAAAGTGGCACCGGTGAAAACAATAAGCATTCCGCGCTTGGAACTCTGCGGGGCGGTCCTCCTGGCCAAGCTGATCGTCCAAGTGAAGCAAGGACTCGACATACCTGCTCCCATAACAGCATGGACGGATTCCACGGTGACGCTGCACTGGATAAAGGGCCACGCATCTCTCTGGAAGCCATTTGTGGCTCATCGAGTGGCGTCAGTCCAATCCTGCGTCTCCCCTGACCATTGGCGACATTGTCGAACGTCAGAAAACCCAGCGGATCTGGCAACTAGGGGGATCGCCGTCACCGAACTGAGAAAATCCAACCTATGGTGGCAGGGGCCCGCATGGTTGACCACTCCGTCCCATACATGGCCACCTCCACTAGCGCTCGAGGTCGAAGACATGCATGAAGAAAGGGCCAAAGCAAACGTCTTCTCGGCCAGCGTTGTTGAGAGGAACGACTTCCTTACGCGTTTCTCATCCCTTTCGCGCCTCAAATCGGTCATTGCATACTGCTTCAGGTTCAGCCTACTCACCAGACGTAAAACCTGCGATACTGGACACCTGACCGCCAAGGAACGGGCCCATGCACTCCTGAGTCTCATTCGGCTTTCCCAAGGGACCAGCTTTCCGGAGGAAATTCAACGTCTCCAGCAGCGCAGCGAAGTAAAGAAGACGTCGCCTCTCGCCTCGCTGAAGCCCTTTCTCGATCCTCATGGGGTGCTTCGGGTGGGAGGGCAACTGGAGAACGCGCTGCTTCCCTACGAAGAAAAGCATCCAGCGATCATGGCGAAAACGTGTCACTTGACGAAGTTATTAGTGGAAGACGCTCACCTGCACACTTTCCATGGTGGACCGCAACTGACCAGGAGCCTGCTATTAAGAAAATTTTGGATTCTCCATGGCCGTCCTTTGGTCCGTCAAGTCATAAAAAATTGCGTTCGTTGCGCAAGATACGGTGGAGTTCCAGCCAAGCAATTGATGGGACAGCTGCCTCTGGATCGAGTGACCCCGCAGCGTGCTTTCCTCACATCAGGCGTGGACTATGCAGGGCCCATAATGCTGCGTACTTCTTCGGGTCGTGGACACAAGTCATACAAGGGTTATATTGCAGTATTCGTATGCCTGACAACACGAGCAATCCACTTGGAAGCAGTTTCATCACTCACCTCAGCATCGTTTATCGCGGCTTTCCGAAGATTTGTGGGGCGAAGAGGCCGCTGTGCCACCATGTGGAGCGACAATGGCACCGTTTTCCATGGCGCGGACAGGGAATTGCGATCCATGTTCAGCAGCGCGTCGAAATTCTACAAAGAGGCCGCCGCTTTGCTCGCAACAGACGGGACGGACTGGAAATTCATTCCCCCCTACTCTCCGCACTTCGGGGGCCTGTGGGAAGCGGGCGTTAAATCGGTCAAGCACCATCTTCGACGCATTATGGGAGATGCAAAACTAACCTTTGAAGAAATGTCCACACTCCTCTGCCAGATAGAAGCGTGCGTGAACTCCAGACCGTTACAACCGCTTTCGGATGATCCTTCGGACTTGTCGGCGCTCACACCCGGACACTTTCTTATCGGGGAGCCGACGTGCAACGTCCCCGAACCCGAACCGGAAAGCGGTGATGTATCCCTAACAACGCGTTGGCGAAAAATTTTAACCATGCGATCTCAATTTTGGCACAGGTGGAGACGAGAGTTTTTACAACACCTTCAACCGTTTCCGAAGTGGCGCCAGCGGTCCGAAAATCTGGAGGTGGGCAGTTTGGTCCTCTTGCGCGACGAACTACAACCACCGGCAAAATGGATGATGGGCCGCGTCGAACGCGTTCATCCAGGGAAAGACGGCGAAACTAGAGTGGTAACGCTACGCACTATTAACGGCTCAGTGACGAGACCAATCGTCAAACTGTGCCCCCTCCCAGTTCCGACCGCTGACGTCACTCAACGCGACGCTTCAGAAATCAAGAAAAAATAGATTCCGCGTCGTTTCGTAAGATTAAGCTATTCACGGCGGGCGGTCTCTAAATTCTAACAATTTACTTTATATTGTACTTACATCTTTATACTTACCTTGAATTTATCGCTTTGCTTTACGTTAATTGCTATTGTCCGTCCGCGCGTTGCTTCATTTGCGTTTCTCTTGTCACTGCAATCTTATTGTCGCACAAGCACTTTCCTACGAATTCCTGTTCACTAGTCTAACACCTTACGGTTCTGTTCCGTTGATTCGGACTTGTAAATATTTTCCGTTTTGTAAATAGTAGTATTAAGGCTTGCGTATACAAGAGAGTGTTTGGGGTTATGAATGGAATTCTTCGCTGCACGAAGAAGGCGGGCGGAATGTTCGAACAACGGTTTAAATGTTTTGGAACGAGCGTTCTGTCTCGCTCGCGCGAATGCTGAGCACCTGGCGAGGGTGACGCGGGGGGGCGGAGGTAGCCTCCAACGATATATGTTTGGTTCCGCGACGATTAACTCTCTCTCGTTGTTCCGAATTGTACTCAGCAACTTCGGCAAACTAAACGATATTTCGCTTTTGAGACATTCTCGCGATTACTTAGACGAACAGTAGCACGTACTGCTTCGGAGACTTCTATTTTTTATTTTTTAATAAGTTACTTGGTTAAATTAAAGGACATTTTTGATTTGTGTGTGTGTTGTACGATTTAAGTTTAATACTTTTGACAAATGTACAGTTCTCTTTGCGTTTAAATATAAGTTTATTGTTCCGTCGGAAGTCCGGCAAAACCTATCGTTTTTTTATTTCCTCGGGAACAATATCTAACTCCGCGAGATTCTCGTCAAGAGCGATATTGCCCCAACATTGTGCTTATGTGATCGACAGAACGACAATCACTATACTTATTACACTCACTGTTATCAATCTAACTCATATTATTAGCCATATTATGCTTATATGATCGATAGAACCACAATTACTATACTTATTACACTCACTATTATCAATCCAACTCATATTATTAACCATATTATGCAGATGTGATCGATAGGACGACAATTACTATACTTATTACTCTTATTATTATCAATCTAACTCATATTATTAGCCATATTATGCTTATATGATCGGTAGAACGATAATTACTATACCTATTACTCTTATTATTATCAATCTAACTCATATTATTAGCCACATTATGCTTATATGATCGATAGAACGACAATTACTATACTTATTACTCTTATTATTATCAAACTAACTCATATTATTAACCATATTATTCAGATATGATCGATAGAACGACAATTACTCTACTTATTACTCTTATTATTATCAATCTAACTCATATTATTAGCCATATTATGCTTATATGATCGATAGGACGACAATTACTATACTTATTACTCTTATTATTATCAATCTAACTCATATTATTAGCCATATTATGCTTAAATGATCGATAGAACGACAATTACTATACTTATTACTCTTATTATTATCAATCTAACTCATATTATTAGCCATATTATGCTTAAATGATCAATAGAACGACAATTCCTATACTTGTTATTCTTATTTTTATCAACCTAACTCATATTATTAACCATGTTATGCAAATATGACCGATAGAATGACAATTACTATACTTATTACTCCTATTATTATCAATCTAACTCATATTATTAGCCATATTGTGCTTATGTGATCGACAGAACGACAATCACTATACTTATTACACTCACTGTTATCAATCTAACTCATATTATTAACCATATTACGCAAATATGATCGATAGAACGACAATTACTATACTTTTTACTTTTATTACTATCAATCTAACTCATATTATTAGCCATATTATGCTTATATGATCGTTACAACGATAATTACTATACTTATTACTCTTATTATTATCAATTTAACTGATATTATTAGCCACATTATGCTCGTATGATCGGTGGAACGATAATTACTATACTTATTACTCTAATTATTATCAATCTAACTCATATTATTAGCCATATTATGCTTATATGATCGGTAGAACGATAATTACTATACCTATTACTCTTATTATTATCAATCTAACTCATATTATTAGCCACATTATGCTTATATGATCGATAGAGCGACAATTACTATACTTATTACTCTTATTATTATCAACCTAACTCATATTATTAGCCATATTATGCTTATATGATCGATAGAACGACAATTACTATACTTATTACTCTTATTATTATCATCCTAACTCATATTATTAGCCATATTATGCTTAAATGATCAATAGAACGACAATTCCTATACTTGTTATTCTTATTTTTATCAACCTAACTCATATCATTAACCATGTTATGCAAATATGACCGATAGAATGACAATTACTATACTTATTACTCCTATTATTATCAATCTAACTCATATTATTAGCCATATTGTGCTTATGTGATCGACAGAACGACAATCACTATACTTATTACACTCACTGTTATCAATCTAACTCATATTATTAACCATATTACGCAAATATGATCGATAGAACGACAATTACTATACGTTTTACTCTTATTACTATCAATCTAACTCATATTATTAGCCATATTATGCTTATATGATCGTTACAACGATAGTTACTATACTTATTACTCTTATTATTATCAATTTAACTGATATTATTAGCCACATTATGCTCGTATGATCGGTGGAACGATAATTACTATACTTATTACTCTAATTATTATCAATCTAACTCATATTATTAGCCATATTATGCTTATATGATCGGTAGAACGATAATTACTATACCTATTACTCTTATTATTATCAATCTAACTCATATTATTAGCCGCATTATGCTTATATGATCGATAGAGCGACAATTACTATACTTATTACTCTTATTATTATCAACCTAACTCATATTATTAGCCATATTATGCTTATATGATCGATAGAACGACAATTACTATACTTATTACTCTTATTATTATCAACCTAACTCATATTATTAGCCATATTATGCTTATATGATCGGTAGAACGATAATTACTATACTCTTTACTCTTATTATTATTAATCTAACTCATATTATTAACCATATTATGCTTATATGATCGGTAGAACGATAATTACTATACATATTACTCTTACTATTATTAATCTAACTCATATTATTAGTCATATTATGCTTATATGATCGATAGAACGACAATTACTATACTTTTTACTCTTATTATTATCAATCTAACTCATATTATTAACCATATTATGCAGATATGATCGATGGAACAACAACTACTATACTCATTACTCTTATTATTATCAATCTAACTCATATCATTAGCCATATTATGCTTATATGATCGATAGAACGACAATTACTATACTTATTACACTCACTATTATCAATCTAACTCATTTTATTTGCCATATTATGCTTTTATGATCGATAGAGCGACCATTACTATACTTGTTAGTCTTATTATTATCAATCCAACCCATATTATTAGCCATATTATGCTTATATGATCAATAGAACGACAATTAATATACTTTTTACTCTTATTATTATCAATCTAACTCATATTATTAACCATATTATTCAGATATGATCGATAGAACGACAATTACTATGCCCACTACTCTTATTATTATCAATCTAACTCATATTATTAGCCATATTATGCTTATGTGATCTGTAGAACGACAATTACTATACTTATTACTCTTATTATTTTCAATCTAACTCATATTATTAGCCATATTATGCTTATATGATCGATGGAACGACAATTACTATACTTTTTACTCTTATTATTATTAATCTAACTCATATTATTAGCCATATTATGCTTATATGATCGATAGAACGACAATTACTATACTTATTACACTCACTGATATCAATCTAACTCATACTATTAACTATATTATGCAAATATGATCGATAGAACGACAATTACTATACTTATTACTCTTATTATTATCGACCTAACTCATATTATTAGCCATATTATGCTTATATGATCGATAGAACGACAATTACTATACTCATTACTCTTGTTATTATCAATCTAACTCATATTATTAGCCATATTATGCTTATGTGATCTGTAAAACGACAATTACTATACTTATTACTCCTATTATTATCAATCTAACACATATTATGAGCCATACTATGCTTGTATGATCGATAGAACGACAATTACTATACTTATTACTCTTACTATTATCAATCTGACTGATATTATTAGCCATATTATGCTTATGTGATCGATAGAACGACAATTACTATACTCATTACTCTTATTATTATCAATCTAACTCATATTATTAGCCATATTATGCTCATATGATCGATAGAGCGTCAATTACTATACTTATTACACTCACTGTTATCAATCCAACTCATATTATTAGCCATATTATGCTTAAATGATCGATAGAACGACAATTACTATACTTGTTATTCTTATTTTTATCAACCTAACTCATATTATTAACCATGTTATGCAAATATGACCGATAGAATGACAATTACTATACTTATTACTCCTATTATTATCAATCTAACTCATATTATTAGCCATATTGTGCTTATGTGATCGACAGAACGACAATCACTATACTTATTACACTCACTGTTATCAATCTAACTCATATTATTAGCCATATTATGCTTATATGATCGATAGAACCACAATTACTATACTTATTACACTCACTATTATCAATCCAACTCATATTATTAACCATATTATGCAGATGTGATCGATAGAACGACAATTACTATACTTATTACTCTTATTATTATCATCCTAACTCATATTATTAGCCATATTATGCATAAATGATCAATAGAACGACAATTCCTATACTTGTTATTCTTATTTTTATCAACCTAACTCATATTATTAACCATGTTATGCAAATATGACCGATAGAATGACAATTACTATACTTATTACTCCTATTATTATCAATCTAACTCATATTATTAGCCATATTGTGCTTATGTGATCGACAGAACGACAATCACTATACTTATTACACTCACTGTTATCAATCTAACTCATATTATTAACCATATTACGCAAATATGATCGATAGAACGACAATTACTATACGTTTTACTCTTATTACTATCAATCTAACTCATATTATTAGCCATATTATGCTTATATGATCGGTACAACGATAATTACTATACTTATTACTCTTATTATTATCAATTTAACTGATATTATTAGCCACATTATGCTCGTATGATCGGTGGAACGATAATTACTATACTTATTACTCTAATTATTATCAATCTAACTCATATTATTAGCCATATTATGCTTATATGATCGGTAGAACGATAATTACTATACCTATTACTCTTATTATTATCAATCTAACTCATATTATTAGCCACATTATGCTTATATGATCGATAGAGCGACAATTACTATACTTATTACTCTGATTATTATCAACCTAACTCATATTATTAGCCATATTATGCTTACATGATCGATAGAACGACAATTACTATACTTATTACTCTTATTATTATCAACCTAACTCATATTATTAGCCATATTATGCTTATATGATCGGTAGAACGATAATTACTATACTCTTTACTCTTATTATTATTAATCTAACTCATATTATTAACCATATTATGCTTATATGATCGGTAGAACGATAATTACTATACATATTACTCTTACTATTATTAATCTAACTCATATTATTAGCCATATTATGCTTATATGATCGATAGAACGACAATTACTATACTTTTTACTCTTATTATAATCAATCTAACTCATATTATTAACCATATTATGCAGATATGATCGATAGAACAACAACTACTATACTCATTACTCTTATTATTATCAATCTAACTCATATCATTAGCCATATTATGCTTATATGATCGATAGAACGACAATTACTATACTTATTACACTCACTATTATCAATCTAACTCATTTTATTTGCCATATTATGCTTTTATGATCGATAGAGCGACCATTACTATACTTATTAGTCTTATTATTATCAATCCAACCCATATTATTAGCCATATTATGCTTATATGATCAATAGAACGACAATTAATATACTTTTTACTCTTATTATTATCAATCTAACTCATATTATTAACCATATTATTCAGATATGATCGATAGAACGACAATTACTATGCCCACTACTCTTATTATTATCAATCTAACTCATATTATTAGCCATATTATGCTTATGTGATCTGTAGAACGACAATTACTATACTTATTACTCTGATTATTATCAACCTAACTCATATTATTAGCCATATTATGCTTACATGATCGATAGAACGACAATTACTATACTTATTACTCTTATTATTATCAACCTAACTCATATTATTAGCCATATTATGCTCATATGATAGATAGAGCGACAATTACTATACTTATTACTCTTACTATTATCAATCTGACTGATATTATTAGCCATATTATGCTTATGTGATCGATAGAACGACAATTACTATACTCATTACTCTTATTATTATCAATCTAACTCATATTATTAGCCATATTATGCTCATATGATAGATAGAGCGACAATTACTATACTTATTACACTCACTGTTATCAATCCAACTCATATTACTAACCATATTAAGCAGATATGATCGATAGAACGACAATCACTATACTTATTACTCTTATTATTACCAATCTAACTCATATTATTAGACATATTGAACTTATATGATCGATAGAACGACAATTACTATACTTATTACACTCACTGTTATCAATCCAACTCATATTATTAACCATATTAAGCAGATATGGTCGATAGAACGACAATCACTATACTTATTACTCTTATTATTATCAATCTAACGCATATTATTAGCCATATTGAACTTATATGATCGATAGAACGACAATTACTATACTTATTACACTCACTGTTATCAATCTAACTCATATTATTAACCATATTATGCTTATATGATCGATAGGACGACCATTACTATACTTATTACTCTTATTATTATCAACCTAACTCATATTATTAGCCATATTATGCTTAAATGATCGATAGAACGACAATTACTGTACTTATTACTCTTATAATTATCAATCTAACTCATATTATTAGCCATATTATGCTTATATGATCGATAGAACGACAATTGCTATACTTATTACTCTTATCATTATCAATCTAACTCATATTATCAGCCATATTATGCTTATATGATCGATAGAACGACAATTACTATACCTATTACACTCACTATTATCAATCTAACTCATATTATTAACCATATTATGCAGATATGATCGATTGAACGACAATTACTATTCTTATTACTCTTATTATTATCAATCTAACTCATATTATTAGCCATATCATGCTTATATGATCGATAGAACGACAATTACTATACTCACTACTTTTATTATTATCACCCTAACTCATATTATTAGACATATTATGCCAATATGATCGATAGGACGACAATTACTATACTTACTACTCTTATTATTATCAATCTAACTCATTATTAGCCATATTATGCTTAAATGATCGATAGAACGACAATTACTATACTTGTTATTCTTATTTTTATCAACCTAACTCATATTATTAACCATGTTATGCAAATATGACCGATAGAATGACAATTACTATACTTATTACTCCTATTATTATCAATCTAACTCATATTATTAGCCATATTGTGCTTATGTGATCGACAGAACGACAATCACTATACTTATTACACTCACTGTTATCAATCTAACTCATATTATTAACCATATTACGCAAATATGATCGATAGAACGACAATTACTATACTTTTTACTCTTATTACTATCAATCTAACTCATATTATTAGCCATATTATGCTTATATGATCGGTACAACGATAATTACTATACTTATTACTCTTATTATTATCAATTTAACTGATATTATTAGCCACATTATGCTCGTATGATCGGTGGAACGATAATTACTATACTTATTACTCTAATTATTATCAATCTAACTCATATTATTAGCCATATTATGCTTATATGATCGGTAGAACGATAATTACTATACCTATTACTCTTATTATTATCAATCTAACTCATATTATTAGCCACATTATGCTTATATGATCGATAGAACGACAATTACTATACCTATTACTCTTATTATTATCAATCTAACTCATATTATTAGCCACATTATGCTTATATGATCGATAGAACGACAATTACTATACTTATTACTCTTATTATTATCAATCTAACTCATATTATTAACCATATTATGCAGATATGATCGATAGAACGACAATTGCTATGCCCACTACTCTTATTATTATCAATCTAACTCATATTATTAGCCATATTATGCTTATATGATCGATAAAACGACAATTGCTATACTCATTACTCTTATTATTATCAATCTAACTCATATTATTAGCCATATTATGCTTATATAATCGATAGAACGAAAATTACTCTACTTATTACTCTTATTATTATCAATCTAACTCATATTAATAGCCATATTATGCTTATATGATCGATAGGACGACAATTACTATACTTTTTACTCTTATTATTATCAATCTAACTCATATTATTAACCATATTATTCAGATATGATCGATAGAACGACAATTACTATGCCCACTACTCTTATTATTATCAATCTAACTCATATTATTAGCCATATTATGCTTATGTGATCTGTAGAACGACAATTACTATACTTATTACTCTTATTATTATCAATCTAACTCATATTATTAGCCATATTATGCTTATATGATCGATAGAACGACAATTACTATACTTTTTGCTCTTATTATTATTAATCTCACTCATATTATTAGCCATATTATGCTTATATGATCGATAGAACGACAATTACTATACTCATTACTCTTATTATTATCAATCTAACTCATATTATTAGCCATATTATGCTTATGTGATCTGTAGAACGACAATTACTATACTTATTACTCCTATTATTATCAATCTAACACATATTATGAGCCATACTATGCTTGTATGATCGATAGAACGACAATTACTATACTTATTACTCTTACTATTATCAATCTGACTGATATTATTAGCCATATTATGCTTAAATGATCGATAGAACGACAATTACTATACTTATTACTCTTATTATTATCGACCTAACTCATATTATTAGCCATATTATGCTTATATGATCGATAGAACGACAATTACTATACTCATTACTCTTATTATTATCAATCTAACTCATATTATTAGCCATATTATGCTTATATGATCGATAGGACGACAATTACTATACTCATTACTCTTATTATTATCAATCTAACTCATATTATTAGCCATATTATGCTTAAATGATCGATAGAACGACAATTACTATACTTATTACTCTTATTATTATCAATCTAACTCATATTATTAGCCATATTATGCTTAAATGATCGATAGAACGACAATTACTATACTTGTTATTCTTATTTTTATCAACCTAACTCATATTATTAACCATGTTATGCAAATATGACCGATAGAATGACAATTACTATACTTATTACTCCTATTATTATCAATCTAACTCATATTATTAGCCATATTGTGCTTATGTGATCGACAGAACGACAATCACTATACATATTACACTCACTGTTATCAATCTAACTCATATTATTAACCATATTACGCAAATATGATCGATAGAACGACAATTACTATACTTTTTACTCTTATTACTATCAATCTAACTCATATTATTAGCCATATTATGCTTATATGATCGGTACAACGATAATTACTATACTTTTTGCTCTTATTATTATTAATCTCACTCATATTATTAGCCATATTATGCTTATATGATCGATAGAACGACAATTACTATACTCATTACTCTTATTATTATCAATCTAACTCATATTATTAGCCATATTATGCTTATGTGATCTGTAGAACGACAATTACTATACTTATTACTCTTATTATTATCAATCTAACACATATTATGAGCCATACTATGCTTGTATGATCGATAGAACGACAATTACTATACTTATTACTCTTACTATTATCAATCTGACTGATATTATTAGCCATATTATGCTTATGTGATCGATAGAACGACAATTACTATACTCATTACTCTTATTATTATCAATCTAACTCATATTATTAGCCATATTATGCTTATGTGATCTGTAGAACAACAATTACTATACTTATTACTCCTATTATTATCAATCTAACACATATTATGAGCCATACTATGCTTGTATGATCGATAGAACGACAATTACTATACTTATTACTCCTATTATTATCAATCTAACTCATATTATTAGCCATATTGAACTTATATGATCGACAGAACGTCAATTACTATACTTATTACACTCACTGTTATCAATCTAACTCATATTATTAACCATATTATGCTTATATGATCGATAGGACGACAATTACTATACTTATTACTCTTATTATTATCAACCTAACTCATATTATTAGCCACATTATGCTTATATGATCGATAGAACGACAATTACTATGCTTATTACTCTAATTATTATCAATCTAACTCAAATTATTAGCCATATTATGCTTATATGATCGGTAGAACGATAATTACTATACCTATTACTCTTATTATTATCAATCTAACTCATATTATTAGCCACATTATGCTTATATGATCGATGGAACGACAATTACTATACTTATTACTCTGATTATTATCAACCTAACTCATATTATTAGCCATATTATGCTTACATGATCGATAGAACGACAATTACTATACATATTACTCTTATTATTATCAACCTAACTCATATTATTAGCCATATTATGCTCATATGATAGATAGAGCGACAACTACTATACTCATTACTCTTATTATTATCAATCTAACTCATATTATTAGCCATATTATGCTTATATGATCGATAGAACGACAATTACTATACTCATTACTCTTATTATTATCAATCTAACTCATATTATTAGCCACATTATGCTTATATGATCGATAGAACGACAATTACTATGCTTATTACTCTAATTATTATCAATCTAACTCATATTATTAGCCATATTATGCTTATATGATCGATAGAACCACAATTACTATACTTATTATTCTTATTATTATCAATCCAACTCATATTATTAGCCATATTGTGCTTATGTGATCGACAGAACGACAATCACTAGACTTATTACACTCACTGTTATCAATCTAACTCATATTATTAACCATATTATGCTTATATGATCGATAGGACGACAATTACTATACTTATTACTCTTATTATTATCAATCTAACTCATATTATTAGCCATATTATGCTTAAATGATCGATAGAACGACAATTACTATACTTATTACTCTTATAATTATCAATCTAACTCATATTATTAGCCATATTATGCTTATATGATCGATAGAACGACAATTGCTATACTTATTACTCTTATCATTATCAATCTAACTCATATTATCAGCCATATTATGCAGATATGATCGACAGAACAACAACTACTATACTCATTACTCTTATTATTATCAATCTAACTCATATTATTAACCATATTATGCAGATATGATCGATGGAACAACAACTACTATACTCATTACTCTTATTATTATCAATCTAACTCATATCATTAGCCATATTATGCTTATGTGATCGATAGAACGACAATTACTATACTTTTTACTCTTATTACTATCAATCTAACTCATATTATTAGCCATATTATGCTTATATGATCGGTACAACGATAATTACTATACTTATTACTCTTATTAATATCAATTTAACTGATATTATTAGCCACATTATGCTTATATGATCGATAGAACGACAATTACTATACTTATTACACTGATTATTATCAACCTAACTGATATTATTAGCCATATTATGCTTATATGATCGATAGAACGACAATTACTATACTTATTACTCTTATTATTATCAACCTAACTCATATTATTAGCCATATTATGCTTATATGATCGGTAGAACGATAATTACTATACCCTTTACTCTTACTATTATTAATCTAACTCATATTATTAGCCATATTATGCTTATATGATCGATAGAACGACAATTACTATACTTTTTACTCTTATTATTATCAATCTAACTCATATTATTAACCATATTATGCAGATATGATCGATAGAACAACAACTACTATACTCATTACTCTTATTATTATCAATCTAACTCATATCATTAGCCATATTATGATTATATGATCAATAGAACGACAATTAATATACTTTTTACTCTTACTATTATCAATCTAACTCATATTATTAACCATATTATTCAGATATGATCGATAGAACGACAATTACTATGCCCACTACTCTTATTATTATCAATCTAACTCATATTATTAGCCATATTATGCTTATGTGATCTGTAGAACGACAATTACTATACTTATTACTCTTATTATTTTCAATCTAACTTATATTATTAGCCATATTATGCTTATATGATCCATAGAACGACAATTACTATACTTTTTACACTCACTGATATCAATCTAACTCATACTATTAACTATATTATGCAAATATGATCGATAGAACGACAATTACTATACTTATTACTCTTATTATTATCAACCTAACTCATATTATTAGCCATATTATGCTCATATGATAGATAGAGCGACAATTACTATACTTATTACTCTTACTATTATCAATCTGACTGATATTATTAGCCATATTATGCTTATATGATCGACAGAACGACAATTACTATACTTATTACACTCACTGTTATCAATCTAACTCATATTATTTACCACATTATGCAGATATAATCGATAGAACGACAATTACTATACATATTATTCCTATTATTATCCATCTAACTCATATTATTAGCCATATTATGCTTATATGATCGATAGAACCAAAATTACTGTACTTATTACTCTTATCATTATCAATCTAACTCATATTATTAGCCATATTATGCTTATATGATCGATAGAACGACAATTACTATCCTTATTACTCTTATTATTATCAATCTAACTCATATTATTGGCCATATTATGCTTATATGATCGATAGAACCACAATTACTATACTTATTATTCTTATTATTATCAATCCAACTCATATTATTAGCCATATTGTGCTTATGTGATCGACAGAACGACAATCACTAGACTTATTACACTCACTGTTATCAATCTAACTCATATTATTAACCATATTATGCTTATATGATCGATAGGACGACAATTACTATACTTATTACTCTTATTATTATCAATCTAACTCATATTATTAGCCATATTATGCTTATATGATCGATAGAACGACAATTGCTATACTTATTACTCTTATCATTATCAATCTAACTCATATTATCAGCCATATTATGCAGATATGATCGACAGAACAACAACTACTATACTCATTACTCTTATTATTATCAATCTAACTCATATTATTAACCATATTATGCAGATATGATCGATGGAACAACAACTACTATACTCATTACTCTTATTATTATCAATCTAACTCATATCATTAGCCATATTATGCTTATGTGATCGATAGAACGACAATTACTATACTTTTTACTCTTATTACTATCAATCTAACTCATATTATTAGCCATATTATGCTTATATGATCGGTACAACGATAATTACTATACTTATTACTCTTATTAATATCAATTTAACTGATATTATTAGCCACATTATGCTTATATGATCGATAGAACGACAATTACTATACTTTTTGCTCTTATTATTATTAATCTCACGCATATTATTAGCCATATTATGCTTATATGATCCATAGAACGACAATTACTATACTTTTTACACTCACTGATATCAATCTAACTCATACTATTAACTATATTATGCAAATATGATCGATAGAACGACAATTACTATACTTATTACTCTTATTATTATCAACCTAACTCATATTATTAGCCATATTATGCTCATATGATAGATAGAGCGACAATTACTATACTTATTACTCTTACTATTATCAATCTGACTGATATTATTAGCCATATTATGCTTATATGATCGACAGAACGACAATTACTATACTTATTACACTCACTGTTATCAATCTAACTCATATTATTTACCACATTATGCAGATATAATCGATAGAACGACAATTACTATACATATTATTCCTATTATTATCCATCTAACTCATATTATTAGCCATATTATGCTTATATGATCGATAGAACCAAAATTACTGTACTTATTACTCTTATCATTATCAATCTAACTCATATTATTAGCCATATTATGCTTATATGATCGATAGAACGACAATTACTATCCTTATTACTCTTATTATTATCAATCTAACTCATATTATTGGCCATATTATGCTTATATGATCGATAGAACCACAATTACTATACTTATTATTCTTATTATTATCAATCCAACTCATATTATTAGCCATATTGTGCTTATGTGATCGACAGAACGACAATCACTAGACTTATTACACTCACTGTTATCAATCTAACTCATATTATTAACCATATTATGCTTATATGATCGATAGGACGACAATTACTATACTTATTACTCTTATTATTATCAATCTAACTCATATTATTAGCCATATTATGCTTATATGATCGATAGAACGACAATTGCTATACTTATTACTCTTATCATTATCAATCTAACTCATATTATCAGCCATATTATGCAGATATGATCGACAGAACAACAACTACTATACTCATTACTCTTATTATTATCAATCTAACTCATATTATTAACCATATTATGCAGATATGATCGATGGAACAACAACTACTATACTCATTACTCTTATTATTATCAATCTAACTCATATCATTAGCCATATTATGCTTATGTGATCGATAGAACGACAATTACTATACTTTTTACTCTTATTACTATCAATCTAACTCATATTATTAGCCATATTATGCTTATATGATCGGTACAACGATAATTACTATACTTATTACTCTTATTAATATCAATTTAACTGATATTATTAGCCACATTATGCTTATATGATCGATAGAACGACAATTACTATACTTATTACACTGATTATTATCAACCTAACTCATATTATTAGCCATATTATGCTTATATGATCGATAGAACGACAATTACTATACTTATTACTCTTATTATTATCAACCTAACTCATATTATTAGCCATATTATGCTTATATGATCGGTAGAACGATAATTACTATACTCTTTACTCTTACTATTATTAATCTAACTCATATTATTAGCCATATTATGCTTATATGATCGATAGAACGACAATTACTATACTTTTTACTCTTATTATTATCAATCTAACTCATATTATTAACCATATTATGCAGATATGATCGATAGAACAACAACTACTATACTCATTACTCTTATTATTATCAATCTAACTCATATCATTAGCCATATTATGCTTATATGATCAATAGAACGACAATTAATATACTTTTTACTCTTACTATTATCAATCTAACTCATATTATTAACCATATTATTCAGATATGATCGATAGAACGACAATTACTATGCCCACTACTCTTATTATTATCAATCTAACTCATATTATTAGCCATATTATGCTTATGTGATCTGTAGAACGACAATTGCTATACTTATTACTCTTATTATTTTCAATCTAACTTATATTATTAGCCATATTATGCTTATATGATCCATAGAACGACAATTACTATACTTTTTACTCTTATTATTATTAATCTAACTCATATTATTAGCCATATTATGCTTAAATGATCGATAGAACGACAATTACTATACTTATTACTCTTATAATTATCAATCTAACTCATATTATTAGCCATATTATGCTTATATGATCGATAGAACGACAATTGCTATACTTATTACTCTTATCATTATCAATCTAACTCATATTATCAGCCATTTTATGCAGATATGATCGACAGAACAACAACTACTATACTCATTACTCTTATTATTATCAATCTAACTCATATGATTAGCCATATTATGCTTATATGATCGATAGAACGACAATTACTATACTCATTACTCTTATTATTATCAATCTAACTCATATTATTAGCCACATTATGCTTATATGATCGATAGAACGACAATTACTATGCTTATTACTCTGATTATTATCAACCTAACTCATATTATTTGCCATATTATGCTTATATGATCGATAGAACGACAATTACTATACTTATTACTCTTATTATTGTCAACCTAACTCATATTATTAGCCATATTATGCTTATATGATCGGTAGAACGATAATTACTATACTCTTTACTCTTATTATTATTAATCTAACTCATATTATTAACCATATTATGCTTATATGATCGGTAGAACGATAATTACTATACATATTACTCTTACTATTATTAATCTAACTCATATTATTAGCCATATTATGCTTATATGATCGATAGAACGACAATTACTATACTTTTTACTCTTATTATTATCAATCTAACTCATATTATTAACCATATTATGCAGATATGATCGATGGAACAACAACTACTATACTCATTACTCTTATTATTATCAATCTAACTCATATCATTAGCCATATTATGCTTATGTGATCGATAGAACGACAATTACTATACTTTTTACTCTTATTACTATCAATCTAACTCATATTATTAGCCATATTATGCTTATATGATCGGTACAACGATAAATACTATACTTATTACTCTTATTAATATCAATTTAACTGATATTATTAGCCACGTTATGCTCGTATGATCGGTGGAACGATAATTACTATACTTATTACTCTAATTATTATCAATCTAACTCATATGATTAGCCATATTATGCTTATATGATCGGTAGAACGATAATTACTATACTTATTACTCTTATTATTATCAATCTAACTCATATTATTAGCCACATTATGCTTATATGATCGATAGAACGACAATTACTATACTCATTACTCTTATTATTATCAATCTAACTCATATTATTAGCCACATTATGCTTATATGATCGATAGAACGACAATTACTATACTTATTACTCTGATTATTATCAACCTAACTCATATTATTAGCCATATTATGCTTATATGATCGGTAGAACGATAATTACTATACTCTTTACTCTTATTATTATTAATCTAACTCATATTATTAACCATATTATGCTTATATGATCGGTAGAACGATAATTACTATACATATTACTCTTACTATTATTAATCTAACTCATATTATTAGCCATATTATGCTTATATGATCGATAGAACGACAATTACTATACTTTTTACTCTTATTATTATCAATCTAACTCATATTATTAACCATATTATGCAGATATGATCGATAGAACAACAACTACTATACTCATTACTCTTATTATTATCAATCTAACTCATATCATTAGCCATATTATGCTTATATGATCGATAGAACGACAATTACTATACTTATTACACTCACTATTATCAATCTAACTCATTTTATTTGCCATATTATGCTTTTATGATCGATAGAGCGACAATTACTATACTCATTACTCTTATTATTTTCAAACTAACTCATATTATTAGCCATATTATGCTTATATGATCGATAGAACGAAAATTACTCTACATATTACTCTTATTATTATCAATCTAACTCATATTATTAGCCATATTATGCTTATATGATCGATAGGACGACAATTACTATACTTATTACTCTTATTATTATCAATCTAACTCATATTATTAGCCATATTATGCTTATGTGATCTGTAGAACGACAATTACTATACTTATTACTCTTATTATTTTCAATCTATCTCATATTATTAGACATATTATGCTTATATGATCGATAGAACGACAATTACTATACGTTTTACTCTTATTATTATTAATCTAACTCATATTATTAGCCATATTATGCTTATATGATCGATAGAGCGACAATTACTATACTTATTACACTCACTGATATCAATCTAACTCATACTATTAACTATATTATGCAAATATGATCGATAGAACGACAATTACTATACTTATTACTCTTATTATTATCGACCTAACTCATATTATTAGCCATATTATGCTTATATGATCGATAGAACGACAATTACTATACTCATTACTCTTATTATTATCAATCTAACTCATATTATTAGCCATATTATGCTTATGTGATCTGTAGAACGACAATTACTATACTTATTACTCCTATTATTATCAATCTAACACATATTATGAGCCATACTATGCTTGTATGATCGATAGAACGACAATTACTATACTTATTACTCTTACTATTATCAATCTGACTGATATTATTAGCCATATTATGCTTAAATGATCGATAGAACGACAATTACTATACTTATTACTCTTATTATTATCGACCTAACTCATATTATTAGCCATATTATGCTTATATGATCGATAGAACGACAATTACTATACTTTTTACTCTTATTATTATCAATCTAACTCATATTATTAACCATATTATGCAGATATGATCGATAGAACAACAACTACTATACTCATTACTCTTATTATTATCAATCTAACTCATATCATTAGCCATATTATGCTTATATGATCGATAGAACGACAATTACTATACTTATTACACTCACTATTATCAATCTAACTCATTTTATTTGCCATATTATGCTTTTATGATCGATAGAGCGACCATTACTATACTTATTAGTCTTATTATTATCAATCCAACCCATATTATTAGCCATATTATGCTTATATGATCAATAGAACGACAATTAATATACTTTTTACTCTTATTATTATCAATCTAACTCATATTATTAACCATATTATTCAGATATGATCGATAGAACGACAATTACTATGCCCACTACTCTTATTATTATCAATCTAACTCATATTATTAGCCATATTATGCTTATGTGATCTGTAGAACGACAATTACTATACTTATTACTCTTATTATTTTCAATCTAACTCATATTATTAGACATATTATGCTTATATGATCGATAGAACGACAATTACTATACGTTTTACTCTTATTATTATTAATCTAACTCATATTATTAGCCATATTATGCTTATATGATCGATAGAGCGACAATTACTATACTTATTACACTCACTGATATCAATCTAACTCATACTATTAACTATATTATGCAAATATGATCGATAGAACGACAATTACTATACTTATTACTCTTATTATTATCGACCTAACTCATATTATTAGCCATATTATGCTTATATGATCGATAGAACGACAATTACTATACTTGTTATTCTTATTTTTATCAACCTAACTCATATTATTAGCCATATTATGCTTATATGATCGGTAGAACGATAATTACTATACCTATTACTCTTATTATTATCAATCTAACTCATATTATTAGCCACATTATGCTTATATGATCGATAGAACGACAATTACTATACTTATTACTCTTATTATTATCAATCTAACTCATATTATTAACCATATTATTCAGATATAATCGATAGAACGACAATTGCTATGCCCACTACTCTTATTATTATCAATCTAACTCATATTATTAGCCATATTATGCTTATGTGATCTGTAGAACGACAATTACTATACTTATTACTCTTATTATTATCAATCTAACTCATATTATTAGCCATATTATGCTTATATGATCGATAGAACGACAATTACTATACTTTTTGCTCTTATTATTATTAATCTCACTCATATTATTAGCCATATTATGCTTATATGATCGATAGAACGACAATTACTATACTCATTACTCTTATTATTATCAATCTAACTCATATTATTAGCCATATTATGCTTATGTGATCTGTAGAACGACAATTACTATACTTCTTACTCTTATTATTATCAATCTAACACATATTATGAGCCATACTATGCTTGTATGATCGATAGAACGACAATTACTATACTTATTACTCTTACTATTATCAATCTGACTGATATTATTAGCCATATTATGCTTATGTGATCGATAGAACGACAATTACTATACTCATTACTCTTATTATTATCAATCTAACTCATATTATTAGCCATATTATGCTTATGTGATCTGTAGAACAACAATTACTATATCTATTACTCCTATTATTATCAATCTAACACATATTATGAGCCATACTATGCTTGTATGATCGATAGAACGACAATTACTATACTTATTACTCTTATTATTATCAATCTAACTCATATTATTAGCCATATTGAACTTATATGATCGACAGAACGACAATTACTATACTTATTACACTCACTGTTATCAATCTAACTCATATTATTAACCATATTATGCTTATATGATCGATAGGACGACAATTACTATACTTATTACTCTTATTATTATCAACCTAACTCTTATTATTAGACATATTATGTTTATATGATCGATAGAACGACAATTACCATACTTATTACTATTATTATTATGAATCTAACTCATATTATCAGCCACATTATGCTTATATGATCGATAGAACGACAATTACTATGCATATTACTCTAATTATTATCAATCTAAGTCATATTATTAGCCATATTATGCTTATATGATCGGTAGAACGATAATTACTATACCTATTACTCTTATTATTATCAACCTAACTCATATTATTAGCCATATTATGCTTATATGATCGGTAGAACGATAATTACTATACTCTTTACTCTTACTATTATTAATCTAACTCATATTATTAGCCATATTATGCTTATATGATCGATAGAACGACAATTACTATACTTTTTACTCTTATTATTATCAATCTAACTCATATTATTAACCATATTATGCAGATATGATCGATAGAACAACAACTACTATACTCATTACTCTTATTATTATCAATCTAACTCATATCATTAGCCATATTATGCTTATATGATCAATAGAACGACAATTAATATACTTTTTACTCTTACTATTATCAATCTAACTCATATTATTAACCATATTATTCAGATATGATCGATAGAACGACAATTACTATGCCCACTACTCTTATTATTATCAATCTAACTCATACTATTAGCCATATTATGCTTATGTGATCTGTAGAACGACAATTACTATACTTATTACTCTTATTATTTTCAATCTAACTTATATTATTAGCCATATTATGCTTATATGATCGATAGAACGACAATTACTATACTTTTTACTCTTATTATTATTAATCTAACTCATATTATTAGCCATATTATGCTTATATGATCGATAGAGCGACAATTACTATACTTATTACATTCACTGATATCAATCTAACTCATACTATTAACTATATTATGCAAATATGATCGATAGAACGACAATTACTATACTTATTACTCTTATTATTATCGACCTAACTCATATTATTAGCCATATTATGCTTATATGATCGATAGAACGACAATTACTATACTCATTACTCTTATTATTATCAATCTAACTCATATTATTAGCCATATTATGCTTATGTGATCTGTAGAACGACAATTACTATACTTATTACTCCTATTATTATCAATCTAACATATATTATGAGCCATACTATGCTTTTATGATCGATAGAACGACAATTACTATACTTATTACTCTTACTATTATCAATCTGACTGATATTATTAGCCATATTATGCTTAAATGATCGATAGAACGACAATTACTATACTTATTACTCTTATTATTATCAATCTAACTCATATTATTAGCCACATTATGCTTATATGATCGATAGAACGACAATTACTATGCTTATTACTCTGATTATTATCAACCTAACTCATATTATTAGCCATATTATGCTTATATGATCGATAGAACGACAATTACTATACTTATTACTCTTATTATTGTCAACCTAACTCATATTATTAGCCATATTATGCTTATATGATCGGTAGAACGATAATTACTATACTCTTTACTCTTATTATTATTAATCTAACTCATATTATTAACCATATTATGCTTATATGATCGGTAGAACGATAATTACTATACATATTACTCTTACTATTATTAATCTAACTCATATTATTAGCCATATTATGCTTATATGATCGATAGAACGACAATTACTATACTTTTTACTCTTATTATTATCAATCTAACTCATATTATTAGCCATATTATGCTTAAATGATCGATAGAACGACAATTACTATACTTATTACTCTTATAATTATCAATCTAACTCATATTATTAGCCATATTATGCTTATATGATCGATAGAACGACAATTGCTATACTTATTACTCTTATCATTATCAATCTAACTCATATTATCAGCCATATTATGCAGATATGATCGACAGAACAACAACTACTATACTCATTACTCTTATTATTATCAATCTAACTCATATTATTAGCCATATTATGCTTATATGATCGATAGAACGACAATTACTATACTCATTACTCTTATTATTATCAATCTAACTCATATTATTAGCCACATTATGCTTATATGATCGATAGAACGACAATTACTATGCTTATTACTCTGATTATTATCAACCTAACTCATATTATTTGCCATATTATGCTTATATGATCGATAGAACGACAATTACTATACTTATTACTCTTATTATTGTCAACCTAACTCATATTATTAGCCATATTATGCTTATATGATCGGTAGAACGATAATTACTATACTCTTTACTCTTATTATTATTAATCTAACTCATATTATTAACCATATTATGCTTATATGATCGGTAGAACGATAATTACTATACATATTACTCTTACTATTATTAATCTAACTCATATTATTAGCCATATTATGCTTATATGATCGATAGAACGACAATTACTATACTTTTTACTCTTATTATTATCAATCTAACTCATATTATTAACCATATTATGCAGATATGATCGATGGAACAACAACTACTATACTCATTACTCTTATTATTATCAATCTAACTCATATCATTAGCCATATTATGCTTATGTGATCGATAGAACGACAATTACTAAACTTTTTACTCTTATTACTATCAATCTAACTCATATTATTAGCCATATTATGCTTATATGATCGGTACAACGATAAATACTATACTTATTACTCTTATTAATATCAATTTAACTGATATTATTAGCCACATTATGCTCGTATGATCGGTGGAACGATAATTACTATACTTATTACTCTAATTATTATCAATCTAACTCATATGATTAGCCATATTATGCTTATATGATCGGTAGAACGATAATTACTATACCTATTACTCTTATTATTATCAATCTAACTCATATTATTAGCCATATTATGCTTATATGATCGATAGAACGACAATTACTATACTCATTACTCTTATTATTATCAATCTAACTCATATTATTAGCCACATTATGCTTATATGATCGATAGAACGACAATTACTATGCTTATTACTCTGATTATTATCAACCTAACTCATATTATTTGCCATATTATGCTTATATGATCGATAGAACGACAATTACTATACTTATTACTCTTATTATTGTCAACCTAACTCATATTATTAGCCATATTATGCTTATATGATCGGTAGAACGATAATTACTATACTCTTTACTCTTATTATTATTAATCTAACTCATATTATTAACCATATTATGCTTATATGATCGGTAGAACGATAATTACTATACATATTACTCTTACTATTATTAATCTAACTCATATTATTAGCCATATTATGCTTATATGATCGATAGAACGACAATTACTATACTTTTTACTCTTATTATTATCAATCTAACTCATATTATTAACCATATTATGCAGATATGATCGATGGAACAACAACTACTATACTCATTACTCTTATTATTATCAATCTAACTCATATCATTAGCCATATTATGCTTATGTGATCGATAGAACGACAATTACTAAACTTTTTACTCTTATTACTATCAATCTAACTCATATTATTAGCCATATTATGCTTATATGATCGGTACAACGATAAATACTATACTTATTACTCTTATTAATATCAATTTAACTGATATTATTAGCCACATTATGCTCGTATGATCGGTGGAACGATAATTACTATACTTATTACTCTAATTATTATCAATCTAACTCATATGATTAGCCATATTATGCTTATATGATCGGTAGAACGATAATTACTATACCTATTACTCTTATTATTATCAATCTAACTCATATTATTAGCCACATTATGCTTATATGATCGATAGAACGACAATTACTATACTTATTACTCTGATTATTATCAACCTAACTCATATTATTAGCCATATTATGCTTATATGATCGATAGAACGACAATTACTATACTTATTACTCTTATTATTATCAACCTAACTCATATTATTAGCCATATTATGCTTATATGATCGGTAGAACGATAATTACTATACTCTTTACTCTTACTATTATTAATCTAACTCATATTATTAGCCATATTATGCTTATATGATCGATAGAACGACAATTACTATACTTTTTACTCTTATTATTATCAATCTAACTCATATTATTAACCATATTATGCAGATATGATCGATAGAACAACAACTACTGTACTCATTACTCTTATTATTATCAATCTAACTCATATCATTAGCCATATTATGCTTATATGATCAATAGAACGACAATTAATATACTTTTTACTCTTACTATTATCAATCTAACTCATATTATTAACCATATTATTCAGATATGATCGATAGAACGACAATTACTATGCCCACTACTCTTATTATTATCAATCTAACTCATATTATTAGCCATATTATGCTTATGTGATCTGTAGAACGACAATTACTATACTTATTACTCTTATTATTTTCAATCTAACTTATATTATTTGCCATATTATGCTTATATGATCGATAGAACGACAATTACTATACTTTTTACTCTTATTATTATTAATCTAACTCATATTATTAGCCATATTATGCTTATATGATCGATAGAGCGACAATTACTATACTTATTACACTCACTGATATCAATCTAACTCATACTATTAACTATATTATGCAAATATGATCGATAGAACGACAATTACTATACTTATTACTCTTGTTATTATCGACCTAACTCATATTATTAGCCATATTATGCTTATATGATCGATAGAACGACAATTACTATACTCATTACTCTTATTATTATCAATCTAACTCATATTATTAGCCATATTATGCTTATGTGATCTGTAGAACGACAATTACTATACTTATTACTCCTATTATTATCAATCTAACTCATATTATTAGCCATATTATGCTTAAATGATCGATAGAACGACAATTACTATACTTGTTATTCTTATTTTTATCAACCTAACTCATATTATTAACCATGTTATGCAAATATGACCGATAGAATGACAATTACTATACTTATTACTCCTATTATTATCAATCTAACTCATATTATTAACCATATTATGCTTATATGATCGGTAGAACGATAATTACTATACATATTACTCTTACTATTATTAATCTAACTCATATTATTAGCCATATTATGCTTATATGATCGATAGAACGACAATTACTATACTTTTTACTCTTATTATTATCAATCTAACTCATATTATTAGCCATATTATGCTTATGTGATCTGTAGAACGACAATTACTATACTTATTACTCCTATTATTATCAATCTAACTCATATTATTAGCCATATTATGCTTAAATGATCGATAGAACGACAATTACTATACTTGTTATTCTTATTTTTATCAACCTAACTCATATTATTAACCATGTTATGCAAATATGACCGATAGAATGACAATTACTATACTTATTACTCCTATTATTATCAATCTAACTCATATTATTAACCATATTATGCTTATATGATCGGTAGAACGATAATTACTATACATATTACTCTTACTATTATTAATCTAACTCATATTATTAGCCATATTATGCTTATATGATCGATAGAACGACAATTACTATACTTTTTACTCTTATTATTATCAATCTAACTCATATTATTAGCCATATTATGCTTAAATGATCGATAGAACGACAATTACTATACTTATTACTCTTATTATTATCAATCTAACTCATATTATTAGCCATATTATGCTTAAATGATCGATAGAACGACAATTACTATACTTGTTATTCTTATTTTTATCAACCTAACTCATATTATTAACCATGTTATGCAAATATGACCGATAGAATGACAATTACTATACTTATTACTCCTATTATTATCAATCTAACTCATATTATTAACCATATTATGCTTATATGATCGGTAGAACGATAATTACTATACATATTACTCTTACTATTATTAATCTAACTCATATTATTAGCCATATTATGCTTATATGATCGATAGAACGACAATTACTATACTTTTTACTCTTACTATTATCAATCTAACTCATATTATTAACCATATTATTCAGATATGATCGATAGAACAACAACTGCTATGCCCACTACTCTTATTATTATCAATCTAACTCATATTATTAGCCATATTATGCTTATGTGATCTGTAGAACGACAATTACTATACTTATTACTCTTATTATTTTCAATCTAACTTATATTATTAGCCATATTATGCTTATATGATCGATAGAACGACAATTACTATACTTTTTACTCTTATTATTATTAATCTAACTCATATTATTAGCCATATTATGCTTATATGATCGATAGAGCGACAATTACTATACTTATTACACTCACTGATATCAATCTAACTCATACTATTAACTATATTATGCAAATATGATCGATAGAACGACAATTACTATACTTATTACTCTTATTATTATCAACCTAACTCATATTATTAGCCATATTATGCTTATATGATCGGTAGAACGATAATTACTATACTCTTTACTCTTATTATTATTAATCTAACTCATATTATTAACCATATTATGCTTATATGATCGGTAGAACGATAATTACTATACATATTACTCTTACTATTATTAATCTAACTCATATTATTAGCCATATTATGCTTATATGATCGATAGAACGACAATTACTATACTTTTTACTCTTATTATTATCAATCTAACTCATATTATTAACCATATTATGCAGATATGATCGATAGAACAACAACTACTATACTCATTACTCTTATTATTATCAATCTAACTCATATCATTAGCCATATTATGCTTATATGATCGATAGAACGACAATTACTATACTTATTACACTCACTATTATCAATCTAACTCATTTTATTTGCCATATTATGCTTTTATGATCGACAGAGCGACCATTACTATACTTATTAGTCTTATTATTATCAATCCAACCCATATTATTAGCCATATTATGCTTATATGATCAATAGAACGACAATTAATATACTTTTTACTCTTATTATTATCAATCTAACTCATATTATTAACCATATTATTCAGATATGATCGATAGAACGACAATTACTATGCCCACTACTCTTATTATTATCAATCTAACTCATATTATTAGCCATATTATGCTTATGTGATCTGTAGAACGACAATTACTATACTTATTACTCTTATTATTGTCAATCTAACTCATATTATTAGCCATATTATGCTTAAATGATCGATAGAACGACAATTACTATACTTATTACTCTTATAATTATCAATCTAACTCATATTATTAGCCATATTATGCTTATATGATCGATAGAACGACAATTGCTATACTTATTACTCTTATCATTATCAATCTAACTCATATTATCAGCCATATTATGCAGATATGATCGACAGAACAACAACTACTATACTCATTACTCTTATTATTATCAATCTAACTCATATTATTAGCCATATTATGCTTATATGATCGATAGAACGACAATTACTATACTCATTACTCTTATTATTATCAATCTAACTCATATTATTAGCCACATTATGCTTATATGATCGATAGAACGACAATTACTATGCTTATTACTCTGATTATTATCAACCTAACTCATATTATTTGCCATATTATGCTTATATGATCGATAGAACGACAATTACTATACTTATTACTCTTATTATTGTCAACCTAACTCATATTATTAGCCATATTATGCTTATATGATCGGTAGAACGATAATTACTATACTCTTTACTCTTATTATTATTAATCTAACTCATATTATTAACCATATTATGCTTATATGATCGGTAGAACGATAATTACTATACATATTACTCTTACTATTATTAATCTAACTCATATTATTAGCCATATTATGCTTATACGATCGATAGAACGACAATTACTATACTTTTTACTCTTATTATTATCAATCTAACTCATATTATTAACCATATTATGCAGATATGATCGATGGAACAACAACTACTATACTCATTACTCTTATTATTATCAATCTAACTCATATCATTAGCCATATTATGCTTATGTGATCGATAGAACGACAATTACTAAACTTTTTACTCTTATTACTATCAATCTAACTCATATTATTAGCCATATTATGCTTATATGATCGGTACAACGATAAATACTATACTTATTACTCTTATTAATATCAATTTAACTGATATTATTAGCCACATTATGCTCGTATGATCGGTGGAACGATAATTACTATACTTATTACTCTAATTATTATCAATCTAACTCATATGATTAGCCATATTATGCTTATATGATCGGTAGAACGATAATTACTATACCTATTACTCTTATTATTATCAATCTAACTCATATTATTAGCCATATTATGCTTATATGATCGATAGAACGACAATTACTATACTCATTACTCTTATTATTATCAATCTAACTCATATTATTAGCCACATTATGCTTATATGATCGATAGAACGACAATTACTATGCTTATTACTCTGATTATTATCAACCTAACTCATATTATTTGCCATATTATGCTTATATGATCGATAGAACGACAATTACTATACTTATTACTCTTATTATTGTCAACCTAACTCATATTATTAGCCATATTATGCTTATATGATCGGTAGAACGATAATTACTATACTCTTTACTCTTATTATTATTAATCTAACTCATATTATTAACCATATTATGCTTATATGATCGGTAGAACGATAATTACTATACATATTACTCTTACTATTATTAATCTAACTCATATTATTAGCCATATTATGCTTATATGATCGATAGAACGACAATTACTATACTTTTTACTCTTATTATTATCAATCTAACTCATATTATTAACCATATTATGCAGATATGATCGATGGAACAACAACTACTATACTCATTACTCTTATTATTATCAATCTAACTCATATCATTAGCCATATTATGCTTATGTGATCGATAGAACGACAATTACTAAACTTTTTACTCTTATTACTATCAATCTAACTCATATTATTAGCCATATTATGCTTATATGATCGGTACAACGATAAATACTATACTTATTACTCTTATTAATATCAATTTAACTGATATTATTAGCCACATTATGCTCGTATGATCGGTGGAACGATAATTACTATACTTATTACTCTAATTATTATCAATCTAACTCATATGATTAGGCATATTATGCTTATATGATCGGTAGAACGATAATTACTATACCTATTACTCTTATTATTATCAATCTAACTCATATTATTAGCCACATTATGCTTATATGATCGATAGAACGACAATTACTATACTTATTACTCTGATTATTATCAACCTAACTCATATTATTAGCCATATTATGCTTATATGATCGATAGAACGACAATTACTATACTTATTACTCTTATTATTATCAACCTAACTCATATTATTAGCCATATTATGCTTATATGATCGGTAGAACGATAATTACTATACTCTTTACTCTTACTATTATTAATCTAACTCATATTATTAGCCATATTATGCTTATATGATCGATAGAACGACAATTACTATACTTTTTACTCTTATTATTATCAATCTAACTCATATTATTAACCATATTATGCAGATATGATCGATAGAACAACAACTACTGTACTCATTACTCTTATTATTATCAATCTAACTCATATCATTAGCCATATTATGCTTATATGATCAATAGAACGACAATTAATATACTTTTTACTCTTACTATTATCAATCTAACTCATATTATTAACCATATTATTCAGATATGATCGATAGAACGACAATTACTATGCCCACTACTCTTATTATTATCAATCTAACTCATATTATTAGCCATATTATGCTTATGTGATCTGTAGAACGACAATTACTATACTTATTACTCTTATTATTTTCAATCTAACTTATATTATTTGCCATATTATGCTTATATGATCGATAGAACGACAATTACTATACTTTTTACTCTTATTATTATTAATCTAACTCATATTATTAGCCATATTATGCTTATATGATCGATAGAGCGACAATTACTATACTTATTACACTCACTGATATCAATCTAACTCATACTATTAACTATATTATGCAAATATGATCGATAGAACGACAATTACTATACTTATTACTCTTATTATTATCGACCTAACTCATATTATTAGCCATATTATGCTTATATGATCGATAGAACGACAATTACTATACTCATTACTCTTATTATTATCAATCTAACTCATATTATTAGCCATATTATGCTTATGTGATCTGTAGAACGACAATTACTATACTTATTACTCCTATTATTATCAATCTAACTCATATTATTAGCCATATTATGCTTAAATGATCGATAGAACGACAATTACTATACTTGTTATTCTTATTTTTATCAACCTAACTCATATTATTAACCATGTTATGCAAATATGACCGATAGAATGACAATTACTATACTTATTACTCCTATTATTATCAATCTAACTCATATTATTAACCATATTATGCTTATATGATCGGTAGAACGATAATTACTATACATATTACTCTTACTATTATTAATCTAACTCATATTATTAGCCATATTATGCTTATATGATCGATAGAACGACAATTACTATACTTTTTACTCTTATTATTATCAATCTAACTCATATTATTAGCCATATTATGCTTATGTGATCTGTAGAACGACAATTACTATACTTATTACTCCTATTATTATCAATCTAACTCATATTATTAGCCATATTATGCTTAAATGATCGATAGAACGACAATTACTATACTTGTTATTCTTATTTTTATCAACCTAACTCATATTATTAACCATGTTATGCAAATATGACCGATAGAATGACAATTACTATACTTATTACTCCTATTATTATCAATCTAACTCATATTATTAACCATATTATGCTTATATGATCGGTAGAACGATAATTACTATACATATTACTCTTACTATTATTAATCTAACTCATATTATTAGCCATATTATGCTTATATGATCGATAGAACGACAATTACTATACTTTTTACTCTTATTATTATCAATCTAACTCATATTATTAGCCATATTATGCTTAAATGATCGATAGAACGACAATTACTATACTTATTACTCTTATTATTATCAATCTAACTCATATTATTAGCCATATTATGCTTAAATGATCGATAGAACGACAATTACTATACTTGTTATTCTTATTTTTATCAACCTAACTCATATTATTAACCATGTTATGCAAATATGACCGATAGAATGACAATTACTATACTTATTACTCCTATTATTATCAATCTAACTCATATTATTAACCATATTATGCTTATATGATCGGTAGAACGATAATTACTATACATATTACTCTTACTATTATTAATCTAACTCATATTATTAGCCATATTATGCTTATATGATCGATAGAACGACAATTACTATACTTTTTACTCTTACTATTATCAATCTAACTCATATTATTAACCATATTATTCAGATATGATCGATAGAACAACAACTACTATGCCCAATACTCTTATTATTATCAATCTAACTCATATTATTAGCCATATTATGCTTATGTGATCTGTAGAACGACAATTACTATACTTATTACTCTTATTATTTTCAATCTAACTTATATTATTAGCCATATTATGCTTATATGATCGATAGAACGACAATTACTATACTTTTTACTCTTATTATTATTAATCTAACTCATATTATTAGCCATATTATGCTTATATGATCGATAGAGCGACAATTACTATACTTATTACACTCACTGATATCAATCTAACTCATACTATTAACTATATTATGCAAATATGATCGATAGAACGACAATTACTATACTTATTACTCTTATTATTATCAACCTAACTCATATTATTAGCCATATTATGCTTATATGATCGGTAGAACGATAATTACTATACTCTTTACACTTATTATTATTAATCTAACTCATATTATTAACCATATTATGCTTATATGATCGGTAGAACGATAATTACTATACATATTACTCTTACTATTATTAATCTAACTCATATTATTAGCCATATTATGCTTATATGATCGATAGAACGACAATTACTATACTTTTTACTCTTATTATTATCAATCTAACTCATATTATTAACCATATTATGCAGATATGATCGATAGAACAACAACTACTATACTCATTACTCTTATTATTATCAATCTAACTCATATCATTAGCCATATTATGCTTATATGATCGATAGAACGACAATTACTATACTTATTACACTCACTATTATCAATCTAACTCATTTTATTTGCCATATTATGCTTTTATGATCGACAGAGCGACCATTACTATACTTATTAGTCTTATTATTATCAATCCAACCCATATTATTAGCCATATTATGCTTATATGATCAATAGAACGACAATTAATATACTTTTTACTCTTATTATTATCAATCTAACTCATATTATTAACCATATTATTCAGATATGATCGATAGAACGACAATTACTATGCCCACTACTCTTATTATTATCAATCTAACTCATATTATTAGCCATATTATGCTTATGTGATCTGTAGAACGACAATTACTATACTTATTACTCTTATTATTGTCAATCTAACTCATATTATTAGCCATATTATGCTTATATGATCGATAGAACGACAATTACTCTACTTTTTACTCTTATTATTATTAATCTAACTCATATTATTTGCCATATTATGCTTATATGATCGATAGAGCGACAATTACTATACTTATTACACTCACTGATATCAATCTAACTCATACTATTAACTATATTATGCAAATATGATCGAGAGAACGACAATTACTATACTTATTACTCTTATTATTATCGACCTAACTCATATTATTAGCCATATTATGCTTATATGATCGATAGAACGACAATTACTATACACATTACTCTTATTATTATCAATCTAACTCATATTATTAGCCATATTATGCTTATGTGATCTGTAGAACGACAATTACTATACTTATTACTCCTATTATTATCAATCTAACACATATTATGAGCCATACTATGCTTGTATGATCGATAGAACGACAATTACTATACTTATTACTCTTACTATTATCAATCTGACTGATATTATTAGCCATATTATGCTTATGTGATCGATAGAACGACAATTACTATACTCATTACTCTTATTATTATCAATTTAACTGATATTATTAGCCATATTGTACCTATATGATCGATAGGACGACAATTACTATAATCATTACTCTTATTATTATCAATCTAACTCACATTATTAGCCATATTATGCTTATGTGATCGATAGAACGACAATTACTATACTTTCTACTCTTTATATTATCAATCTAACTCATATTATTTGCCATATTATGCTTATATGATCGATAGAACGACAATTACTATACACATTACTCTTATTATTATCAATCTAACTCATATTATTAGCCATATTATGCTTATGTGATCTGTAGAACGACAATTACTATACTTATTACTCCTATTATTATCAATCTAACACATATTATGAGCCATACTATGCTTGTATGATCGATAGAACGACAATTACTATACTTTTTACTCTTATTACTATCAATCTAACTCATATTATTAGCCATATTATGCTTATATGATCGGTACAACGATAAATACTATACTTATTACTCTTATTAATATCAATTTAACTGATATTATTAGCCACGTTATGCTCGTATGATCGGTGGAACGATAATTACTATACTTATTACTCTAATTATTATCAATCTAACTCATATGATTAGCCATATTATGCTTATATGATCGGTAGAACGATAATTACTATACTTATTACTCTTATTATTATCAATCTAACTCATATTATTAGCCACATTATGCTTATATGATCGATAGAACGACAATTACTATACTCATTACTCTTATTATTATCAATCTAACTCATATTATTAGCCACATTATGCTTATATGATCGATAGAACGACAATTACTATACTTATTACTCTGATTATTATCAACCTAACTCATATTATTAGCCATATTATGCTTATATGATCGGTAGAACGATAATTACTATACTCTTTACTCTTATTATTATTAATCTAACTCATATTATTAACCATATTATGCTTATATGATCGGTAGAACGATAATTACTATACATATTACTCTTACTATTATTAATCTAACTCATATTATTAGCCATATTATGCTTATATGATCGATAGAACGACAATTACTATACTTTTTACTCTTATTATTATCAATCTAACTCATATTATTAACCATATTATGCAGATATGATCGATAGAACAACAACTACTATACTCATTACTCTTATTATTATCAATCTAACTCATATCATTAGCCATATTATGCTTATATGATCGATAGAACGACAATTACTATACTTATTACACTCACTATTATCAATCTAACTCATTTTATTTGCCATATTATGCTTTTATGATCGATAGAGCGACAATTACTATACTCATTACTCTTATTATTTTCAAACTAACTCATATTATTAGCCATATTATGCTTATATGATCGATAGAACGAAAATTACTCTACATATTACTCTTATTATTATCAATCTAACTCATATTATTAGCCATATTATGCTTATATGATCGATAGGACGACAATTACTATACTTATTACTCTTATTATTATCAATCTAACTCATATTATTAGCCATATTATGCTTATGTGATCTGTAGAACGACAATTACTATACTTATTACTCTTATTATTTTCAATCTAACTCATATTATTAGACATATTATGCTTATATGATCGATAGAACGACAATTACTATACGTTTTACTCTTATTATTATTAATCTAACTCATATTATTAGCCATATTATGCTTATATGATCGATAGAGCGACAATTACTATACTTATTACACTCACTGATATCAATCTAACTCATACTATTAACTATATTATGCAAATATGATCGATAGAACGACAATTACTATACTTATTACTCTTATTATTATCGACCTAACTCATATTATTAGCCATATTATGCTTATATGATCGATAGAACGACAATTACTATACTCATTACTCTTATTATTATCAATCTAACTCATATTATTAGCCATATTATGCTTATGTGATCTGTAGAACGACAATTACTATACTTATTACTCCTATTATTATCAATCTAACACATATTATGAGCCATACTATGCTTGTATGATCGATAGAACGACAATTACTATACTTATTACTCTTACTATTATCAATCTGACTGATATTATTAGCCATATTATGCTTAAATGATCGATAGAACGACAATTACTATACTTATTACTCTTATTATTATCGACCTAACTCATATTATTAGCCATATTATGCTTATATGATCGATAGAACGACAATTACTATACTTTTTACTCTTATTATTATCAATCTAACTCATATTATTAACCATATTATGCAGATATGATCGATAGAACAACAACTACTATACTCATTACTCTTATTATTATCAATCTAACTCATATCATTAGCCATATTATGCTTATATGATCGATAGAACGACAATTACTATACTTATTACACTCACTATTATCAATCTAACTCATTTTATTTGCCATATTATGCTTTTATGATCGATAGAGCGACCATTACTATACTTATTAGTCTTATTATTATCAATCCAACCCATATTATTAGCCATATTATGCTTATATGATCAATAGAACGACAATTAATATACTTTTTACTCTTATTATTATCAATCTAACTCATATTATTAACCATATTATTCAGATATGATCGATAGAACGACAATTACTATGCCCACTACTCTTATTATTATCAATCTAACTCATATTATTAGCCATATTATGCTTATGTGATCTGTAGAACGACAATTACTATACTTATTACTCTTATTATTTTCAATCTAACTCATATTATTAGACATATTATGCTTATATGATCGATAGAACGACAATTACTATACGTTTTACTCTTATTATTATTAATCTAACTCATATTATTAGCCATATTATGCTTATATGATCGATAGAGCGACAATTACTATACTTATTACACTCACTGATATCAATCTAACTCATACTATTAACTATATTATGCAAATATGATCGATAGAACGACAATTACTATACTTATTACTCTTATTATTATCGACCTAACTCATATTATTAGCCATATTATGCTTATATGATCGATAGAACGACAATTACTATACTTGTTATTCTTATTTTTATCAACCTAACTCATATTATTAGCCATATTATGCTTATATGATCGGTAGAACGATAATTACTATACCTATTACTCTTATTATTATCAATCTAACTCATATTATTAGCCACATTATGCTTATATGATCGATAGAACGACAATTACTATACTTATTACTCTTATTATTATCAATCTAACTCATATTATTAACCATATTATTCAGATATAATCGATAGAACGACAATTGCTATGCCCACTACTCTTATTATTATCAATCTAACTCATATTATTAGCCATATTATGCTTATGTGATCTGTAGAACGACAATTACTATACTTATTACTCTTATTATTATCAATCTAACTCATATTATTAGCCATATTATGCTTATATGATCGATAGAACGACAATTACTATACTTTTTGCTCTTATTATTATTAATCTCACTCATATTATTAGCCATATTATGCTTATATGATCGATAGAACGACAATTACTATACTCATTACTCTTATTATTATCAATCTAACTCATATTATTAGCCATATTATGCTTATGTGATCTGTAGAACGACAATTACTATACTTCTTACTCTTATTATTATCAATCTAACACATATTATGAGCCATACTATGCTTGTATGATCGATAGAACGACAATTACTATACTTATTACTCCTACTATTATCAATCTGACTGATATTATTAGCCATATTATGCTTATGTGATCGATAGAACGACAATTACTATACTCATTACTCTTATTATTATCAATCTAACTCATATTATTAGCCATATTATGCTTATGTGATCTGTAGAACAACAATTACTATATCTATTACTCCTATTATTATCAATCTAACACATATTATGAGCCATACTATGCTTGTATGATCGATAGAACGACAATTACTATACTTATTACTCTTATTATTATCAATCTAACTCATATTATTAGCCATATTGAACTTATATGATCGACAGAACGACAATTACTATACTTATTACACTCACTGTTATCAATCTAACTCATATTATTAACCATATTATGCTTATATGATCGATAGGACGACAATTACTATACTTATTACTCTTATTATTATCAACCTAACTCTTATTATTAGACATATTATGTTTATATGATCGATAGAACGACAATTACCATACTTATTACTATTATTATTATGAATCTAACTCATATTATCAGCCACATTATGCTTATATGATCGATAGAACGACAATTACTATGCATATTACTCTAATTATTATCAATCTAAGTCATATTATTAGCCATATTATGCTTATATGATCGGTAGAACGATAATTACTATACCTATTACTCTTATTATTATCAACCTAACTCATATTATTAGCCATATTATGCTTATATGATCGGTAGAACGATAATTACTATACTCTTTACTCTTACTATTATTAATCTAACTCATATTATTAGCCATATTATGCTTATATGATCGATAGAACGACAATTACTATACTTTTTACTCTTATTATTATCAATCTAACTCATATTATTAACCATATTATGCAGATATGATCGATAGAACAACAACTACTATACTCATTACGTTTATTGTTATCAATCTAACTCATATCATTAGCCATATTATGCTTATATGATCAATAGAACGACAATTAATATACTTTTTACTCTTACTATTATCAATCTAACTCATATTATTAACCATATTATTCAGATATGATCGATAGAACGACAATTACTATGCCCACTACTCTTATTATTATCAATCTAACTCATACTATTAGCCATATTATGCTTATGTGATCTGTAGAACGACAATTACTATACTTATTACTCTTATTATTTTCAATCTAACTTATATTATTAGCCATATTATGCTTATATGATCGATAGAACGACAATTACTATACTTTTTACTCTTATTATTATTAATCTAACTCATATTATTAGCCATATTATGCTTATATGATCGATAGAGCGACAATTACTATACTTATTACATTCACTGATATCAATCTAACTCATACTATTAACTATATTATGCAAATATGATCGATAGAACGACAATTACTATACTTATTACTCTTATTATTATCGACCTAACTCATATTATTAGCCATATTATGCTTATATGATCGATAGAACGACAATTACTATACTCATTACTCTTATTATTATCAATCTAACTCATATTATTAGCCATATTATGCTTATGTGATCTGTAGAACGACAATTACTATACTTATTACTCCTATTATTATCAATCTAACATATATTATGAGCCATACTATGCTTTTATGATCGATAGAACGACAATTACTATACTTATTACTCTTACTATTATCAATCTGACTGATATTATTAGCCATATTATGCTTAAATGATCGATAGAACGACAATTACTATACTTATTACTCTTATTATTATCAATCTAACTCATATTATTAGCCACATTATGCTTATATGATCGATAGAACGACAATTACTATGCTTATTACTCTGATTATTATCAACCTAACTCATATTATTAGCCATATTATGCTTATATGATCGATAGAACGACAATTACTATACTTATTACTCTTATTATTGTCAACCTAACTCATATTATTAGCCATATTATGCTTATATGATCGGTAGAACGATAATTACTATACTCTTTACTCTTATTATTATTAATCTAACTCATATTATTAACCATATTATGCTTATATGATCGGTAGAACGATAATTACTATACATATTACTCTTACTATTATTAATCTAACTCATATTATTAGCCATATTATGCTTATATGATCGATAGAACGACAATTACTATACTTTTTACTCTTATTATTATCAATCTAACTCATATTATTAGCCATATTATGCTTAAATGATCGATAGAACGACAATTACTATACTTATTACTCTTATAATTATCAATCTAACTCATATTATTAGCCATATTATGCTTATATGATCGATAGAACGACAATTGCTATACTTATTACTCTTATCATTATCAATCTAACTCATATTATCAGCCATATTATGCAGATATGATCGACAGAACAACAACTACTATACTCATTACTCTTATTATTATCAATCTAACTCATATTATTAGCCATATTATGCTTATATGATCGATAGAACGACAATTACTATACTCATTACTCTTATTATTATCAATCTAACTCATATTATTAGCCACATTATGCTTATATGATCGATAGAACGACAATTACTATGCTTATTACTCTGATTATTATCAACCTAACTCATATTATTTGCCATATTATGCTTATATGATCGATAGAACGACAATTACTATACTTATTACTCTTATTATTGTCAACCTAACTCATATTATTAGCCATATTATGCTTATATGATCGGTAGAACGATAATTACTATACTCTTTACTCTTATTATTATTAATCTAACTCATATTATTAACCATATTATGCTTATATGATCGGTAGAACGATAATTACTATACATATTACTCTTACTATTATTAATCTAACTCATATTATTAGCCATATTATGCTTATATGATCGATAGAACGACAATTACTATACTTTTTACTCTTATTATTATCAATCTAACTCATATTATTAACCATATTATGCAGATATGATCGATGGAACAACAACTACTATACTCATTACTCTTATTATTATCAATCTAACTCATATCATTAGCCATATTATGCTTATGTGATCGATAGAACGACAATTACTAAACTTTTTACTCTTATTACTATCAATCTAACTCATATTATTAGCCATATTATGCTTATATGATCGGTACAACGATAAATACTATACTTATTACTCTTATTAATATCAATTTAACTGATATTATTAGCCACATTATGCTCGTATGATCGGTGTGGAACGATAATTACTATACTTATTACTCTAATTATTATCAATCTAACTCATATGATTAGCCATATTATGCTTATATGATCGGTAGAACGATAATTACTATACCTATTACTCTTATTATTATCAATCTAACTCATATTATTAGCCATATTATGCTTATATGATCGATAGAACGACAATTACTATACTCATTACTCTTATTATTATCAATCTAACTCATATTATTAGCCACATTATGCTTATATGATCGATAGAACGACAATTACTATGCTTATTACTCTGATTATTATCAACCTAACTCATATTATTTGCCATATTATGCTTATATGATCGATAGAACGACAATTACTATACTTATTACTCTTATTATTGTCAACCTAACTCATATTATTAGCCATATTATGCTTATATGATCGGTAGAACGATAATTACTATACTCTTTACTCTTATTATTATTAATCTAACTCATATTATTAACCATATTATGCTTATATGATCGGTAGAACGATAATTACTATACATATTACTCTTACTATTATTAATCTAACTCATATTATTAGCCATATTATGCTTATATGATCGATAGAACGACAATTACTATACTTTTTACTCTTATTATTATCAATCTAACTCATATTATTAACCATATTATGCAGATATGATCGATGGAACAACAACTACTATACTCATTACTCTTATTATTATCAATCTAACTCATATCATTAGCCATATTATGCTTATGTGATCGATAGAACGACAATTACTAAACTTTTTACTCTTATTACTATCAATCTAACTCATATTATTAGCCATATTATGCTTATATGATCGGTACAACGATAAATACTATACTTATTACTCTTATTAATATCAATTTAACTGATATTATTAGCCACATTATGCTCGTATGATCGGTGGAACGATAATTACTATACTTATTACTCTAATTATTATCAATCTAACTCATATGATTAGCCATATTATGCTTATATGATCGGTAGAACGATAATTACTATACCTATTACTCTTATTATTATCAATCTAACTCATATTATTAGCCACATTATGCTTATATGATCGATAGAACGACAATTACTATACTTATTACTCTGATTATTATCAACCTAACTCATATTATTAGCCATATTATGCTTATATGATCGATAGAACGACAATTACTATACTTATTACTCTTATTATTATCAACCTAACTCATATTATTAGCCATATTATGCTTATATGATCGGTAGAACGATAATTACTATACTCTTTACTCTTACTATTATTAATCTAACTCATATTATTAGCCATATTATGCTTATATGATCGATAGAACGACAATTACTATACTTTTTACTCTTATTATTATCAATCTAACTCATATTATTAACCATATTATGCAGATATGATCGATAGAACAACAACTACTGTACTCATTACTCTTATTATTATCAATCTAACTCATATCATTAGCCATATTATGCTTATATGATCAATAGAACGACAATTAATATACTTTTTACTCTTACTATTATCAATCTAACTCATATTATTAACCATATTATTCAGATATGATCGATAGAACGACAATTACTATGCCCACTACTCTTATTATTATCAATCTAACTCATATTATTAGCCATATTATGCTTATGTGATCTGTAGAACGACAATTACTATACTTATTACTCTTATTATTTTCAATCTAACTTATATTATTTGCCATATTATGCTTATATGATCGATAGAACGACAATTACTATACTTTTTACTCTTATTATTATTAATCTAACTCATATTATTAGCCATATTATGCTTATATGATCGATAGAGCGACAATTACTATACTTATTACACTCACTGATATCAATCTAACTCATACTATTAACTATATTATGCAAATATGATCGATAGAACGACAATTACTATACTTATTACTCTTGTTATTATCGACCTAACTCATATTATTAGCCATATTATGCTTATATGATCGATAGAACGACAATTACTATACTCATTACTCTTATTATTATCAATCTAACTCATATTATTAGCCATATTATGCTTATGTGATCTGTAGAACGACAATTACTATACTTATTACTCCTATTATTATCAATCTAACTCATATTATTAGCCATATTATGCTTAAATGATCGATAGAACGACAATTACTATACTTGTTATTCTTATTTTTATCAACCTAACTCATATTATTAACCATGTTATGCAAATATGACCGATAGAATGACAATTACTATACTTATTACTCCTATTATTATCAATCTAACTCATATTATTAACCATATTATGCTTATATGATCGGTAGAACGATAATTACTATACATATTACTCTTACTATTATTAATCTAACTCATATTATTAGCCATATTATGCTTATATGATCGATAGAACGACAATTACTATACTTTTTACTCTTATTATTATCAATCTAACTCATATTATTAGCCATATTATGCTTATGTGATCTGTAGAACGACAATTACTATACTTATTACTCCTATTATTATCAATCTAACTCATATTATTAGCCATATTATGCTTAAATGATCGATAGAACGACAATTACTATACTTGTTATTCTTATTTTTATCAACCTAACTCATATTATTAACCATGTTATGCAAATATGACCGATAGAATGACAATTACTATACTTATTACTCCTATTATTATCAATCTAACTCATATTATTAACCATATTATGCTTATATGATCGGTAGAACGATAATTACTATACATATTACTCTTACTATTATTAATCTAACTCATATTATTAGCCATATTATGCTTATATGATCGATAGAACGACAATTACTATACTTTTTACTCTTATTATTATCAATCTAACTCATATTATTAGCCATATTATGCTTAAATGATCGATAGAACGACAATTACTATACTTATTACTCTTATTATTATCAATCTAACTCATATTATTAGCCATATTATGCTTAAATGATCGATAGAACGATAATTACTATACTTGTTATTCTTATTTTTATCAACCTAACTCATATTATTAACCATGTTATGCAAATATGACCGATAGAATGACAATTACTATACTTATTACTCCTATTATTATCAATCTAACTCATATTATTAACCATATTATGCTTATATGATCGGTAGAACGATAATTACTATACATATTACTCTTACTATTATTAATCTAACTCATATTATTAGCCATATTATGCTTATATGATCGATAGAACGACAATTACTATACTTTTTACTCTTACTATTATCAATCTAACTCATATTATTAACCATATTATTCAGATATGATCGATAGAACAACAACTGCTATGCCCACTACTCTATTATTATCAATCTAACTCATATTATTAGCCATATTATGCTTATGTGATCTGTAGAACGACAATTACTATACTTATTACTCTTATTATTTTCAATCTAACTTATATTATTAGCCATATTATGCTTATATGATCGATAGAACGACAATTACTATACTTTTTACTCTTATTATTATTAATCTAACTCATATTATTAGCCATATTATGCTTATATGATCGATAGAGCGACAATTACTATACTTATTACACTCACTGATATCAATCTAACTCATACTATTAACTATATTATGCAAATATGATCGATAGAACGACAATTACTATACTTATTACTCTTATTATTATCAACCTAACTCATATTATTAGCCATATTATGCTTATATGATCGGTAGAACGATAATTACTATACTCTTTACTCTTATTATTATTAATCTAACTCATATTATTAACCATATTATGCTTATATGATCGGTAGAACGATAATTACTATACATATTACTCTTACTATTATTAATCTAACTCATATTATTAGCCATATTATGCTTATATGATCGATAGAACGACAATTACTATACTTTTTACTCTTATTATTATCAATCTAACTCATATTATTAACCATATTATGCAGATATGATCGATAGAACAACAACTACTATACTCATTACTCTTATTATTATCAATCTAACTCATATCATTAGCCATATTATGCTTATATGATCGATAGAACGACAATTACTATACTTATTACACTCACTATTATCAATCTAACTCATTTTATTTGCCATATTATGCTTTTATGATCGACAGAGCGACCATTACTATACTTATTAGTCTTATTATTATCAATCCAACCCATATTATTAGCCATATTATGCTTATATGATCAATAGAACGACAATTAATATACTTTTTACTCTTATTATTATCAATCTAACTCATATTATTAACCATATTATTCAGATATGATCGATAGAACGACAATTACTATGCCCACTACTCTTATTATTATCAATCTAACTCATATTATTAGCCATATTATGCTTATGTGATCTGTAGAACGACAATTACTATACTTATTACTCTTATTATTGTCAATCTAACTCATATTATTAGCCATATTATGCTTAAATGATCGATAGAACGACAATTACTATACTTATTACTCTTATAATTATCAATCTAACTCATATTATTAGCCATATTATGCTTATATGATCGATAGAACGACAATTGCTATACTTATTACTCTTATCATTATCAATCTAACTCATATTATCAGCCATATTATGCAGATATGATCGACAGAACAACAACTACTATACTCATTACTCTTATTATTATCAATCTAACTCATATTATTAGCCATATTATGCTTATATGATCGATAGAACGACAATTACTATACTCATTACTCTTATTATTATCAATCTAACTCATATTATTAGCCACATTATGCTTATATGATCGATAGAACGACAATTACTATGCTTATTACTCTGATTATTATCAACCTAACTCATATTATTTGCCATATTATGCTTATATGATCGATAGAACGACAATTACTATACTTATTACTCTTATTATTGTCAACCTAACTCATATTATTAGCCATATTATGCTTATATGATCGGTAGAACGATAATTACTATACTCTTTACTCTTATTATTATTAATCTAACTCATATTATTAACCATATTATGCTTATATGATCGGTAGAACGATAATTACTATACATATTACTCTTACTATTATTAATCTAACTCATATTATTAGCCATATTATGCTTATACGATCGATAGAACGACAATTACTATACTTTTTACTCTTATTATTATCAATCTAACTCATATTATTAACCATATTATGCAGATATGATCGATGGAACAACAACTACTATACTCATTACTCTTATTATTATCAATCTAACTCATATCATTAGCCATATTATGCTTATGTGATCGATAGAACGACAATTACTAAACTTTTTACTCTTATTACTATCAATCTAACTCATATTATTAGCCATATTATGCTTATATGATCGGTACAACGATAAATACTATACTTATTACTCTTATTAATATCAATTTAACTGATATTATTAGCCACATTATGCTCGTATGATCGGTGGAACGATAATTACTATACTTATTACTCTAATTATTATCAATCTAACTCATATGATTAGCCATATTATGCTTATATGATCGGTAGAACGATAATTACTATACCTATTTACTCTTATTATTATCAATCTAACTCATATTATTAGCCATATTATGCTTATATGATCGATAGAACGACAATTACTATACTCATTACTCTTATTATTATCAATCTAACTCATATTATTAGCCACATTATGCTTATATGATCGATAGAACGACAATTACTATGCTTATTACTCTGATTATTATCAACCTAACTCATATTATTTGCCATATTATGCTTATATGATCGATAGAAACGACAATTACTATACTTATTACTCTTATTATTGTCAACCTAACTCATATTATTAGCCATATTATGCTTATATGATCGGTAGAACGATAATTACTATACTCTTTACTCTTATTATTATTAATCTAACTCATATTATTAACCATATTATGCTTATATGATCGGTAGAACGATAATTACTATACATATTACTCTTACTATTATTAATCTAACTCATATTATTAGCCATATTATGCTTATATGATCGATAGAACGACAATTACTATACTTTTTACTCTTATTATTATCAATCTAACTCATATTATTAACCATATTATGCAGATATGATCGATGGAACAACAACTACTATACTCATTACTCTTATTATTATCAATCTAACTCATATCATTAGCCATATTATGCTTATGTGATCGATAGAACGACAATTACTAAACTTTTTACTCTTATTACTATCAATCTAACTCATATTATTAGCCATATTATGCTTATATGATCGGTTACAACGATAAATACTATACTTATTACTCTTATTAATATCAATTTAACTGATATTATTAGCCACATTATGCTCGTATGATCGGTGGAACGATAATTACTATACTTATTACTCTAATTATTATCAATCTAACTCATATGATTAGCCATATTATGCTTATATGATCGGTAGAACGATAATTACTATACCTATTACTCTTATTATTATCAATCTAACTCATATTATTAGCCACATTATGCTTATATGATCGATAGAACGACAATTACTATACTTATTACTCTGATTATTATCAACCTAACTCATATTATTAGCCATATTATGCTTATATGATCGATAGAACGACAATTACTATACTTATTACTCTTATTATTATCAACCTAACTCATATTATTAGCCATATTATGCTTATATGATCGGTAGAACGATAATTACTATACTCTTTACTCTTACTATTATTAATCTAACTCATATTATTAGCCATATTATGCTTATATGATCGATAGAACGACAATTACTATACTTTTTACTCTTATTATTATCAATCTAACTCATATTATTAACCATATTATGCAGATATGATCGATAGAACAACAACTACTGTACTCATTACTCTTATTATTATCAATCTAACTCATATCATTAGCCATATTATGCTTATATGATCAATAGAACGACAATTAATATACTTTTTACTCTTACTATTATCAATCTAACTCATATTATTAACCATATTATTCAGATATGATCGATAGAACGACAATTACTATGCCCACTACTCTTATTATTATCAATCTAACTCATATTATTAGCCATATTATGCTTATGTGATCTGTAGAACGACAATTACTATACTTATTACTCTTATTATTTTCAATCTAACTTATATTATTTGCCATATTATGCTTATATGATCGATAGAACGACAATTACTATACTTTTTACTCTTATTATTATTAATCTAACTCATATTATTAGCCATATTATGCTTATATGATCGATAGAGCGACAATTACTATACTTATTACACTCACTGATATCAATCTAACTCATACTATTAACTATATTATGCAAATATGATCGATAGAACGACAATTACTATACTTATTACTCTTATTATTATCGACCTAACTCATATTATTAGCCATATTATGCTTATATGATCGATAGAACGACAATTACTATACTCATTACTCTTATTATTATCAATCTAACTCATATTATTAGCCATATTATGCTTATGTGATCTGTAGAACGACAATTACTATACTTATTACTCCTATTATTATCAATCTAACTCATATTATTAGCCATATTATGCTTAAATGATCGATAGAACGACAATTACTATACTTGTTATTCTTATTTTTATCAACCTAACTCATATTATTAACCATGTTATGCAAATATGACCGATAGAATGACAATTACTATACTTATTACTCCTATTATTATCAATCTAACTCATATTATTAACCATATTATGCTTATATGATCGGTAGAACGATAATTACTATACATATTACTCTTACTATTATTAATCTAACTCATATTATTAGCCATATTATGCTTATATGATCGATAGAACGACAATTACTATACTTTTTACTCTTATTATTATCAATCTAACTCATATTATTAGCCATATTATGCTTATGTGATCTGTAGAACGACAATTACTATACTTATTACTCCTATTATTATCAATCTAACTCATATTATTAGCCATATTATGCTTAAATGATCGATAGAACGACAATTACTATACTTGTTATTCTTATTTTTATCAACCTAACTCATATTATTAACCATGTTATGCAAATATGACCGATAGAATGACAATTACTATACTTATTACTCCTATTATTATCAATCTAACTCATATTATTAACCATATTATGCTTATATGATCGGTAGAACGATAATTACTATACATATTACTCTTACTATTATTAATCTAACTCATATTATTAGCCATATTATGCTTATATGATCGATAGAACGACAATTACTATACTTTTTACTCTTATTATTATCAATCTAACTCATATTATTAGCCATATTATGCTTAAATGATCGATAGAACGACAATTACTATACTTATTACTCTTATTATTATCAATCTAACTCATATTATTAGCCATATTATGCTTAAATGATCGATAGAACGACAATTACTATACTTGTTATTCTTATTTTTATCAACCTAACTCATATTATTAACCATGTTATGCAAATATGACCGATAGAATGACAATTACTATACTTATTACTCCTATTATTATCAATCTAACTCATATTATTAACCATATTATGCTTATATGATCGGTAGAACGATAATTACGTATACATATTACTCTTACTATTATTAATCTAACTCATATTATTAGCCATATTATGCTTATATGATCGATAGAACGACAATTACTATACTTTTTACTCTTACTATTATCAATCTAACTCATATTATTAACCATATTATTCAGATATGATCGATAGAAAAACAACTACTATGCCCAATACTCTTATTATTATCAATCTAACTCATATTATTAGCCATATTATGCTTATGTGATCTGTAGAACGACAATTACTATACTTATTACTCTTATTATTTTCAATCTAACTTATATTATTAGCCATATTATGCTTATATGATCGATAGAACGACAATTACTATACTTTTTACTCTTATTATTATTAATCTAACTCATATTATTAGCCATATTATGCTTATTAATA